>NC_056747.1:184610626-184811880 GCF_019279795.1 Protopterus annectens | reverse complement strand
ACCCCCAAAAGGTAGTTTTGTTCCAAACCCATTTTTTGTTTCCCCGGGTTTTTTAAAACATTACAAATCTCATTGAATTCCTGCCTTCCCTTAAACCTCATTCTACCTTCAAAACATTATTCTGTTATTGTTCCCACAATTCACATTTTTCTTATGTAATTTGCTCCTACACTTTTCCAAAGATGGCACTTTTAGTTCTTATATCTGTTTTACTATATTCACTTGGTTTAGACTTTGATTTCCATTTTTCTAGGAATTGTTTTATTGACATCCACCAGAATTTAAATTCTGCAAGGCCTTAGTATGTGTAGGCAATTACGATTCTGCATCACAGCTCTTAAAAATAATTTCCTTACTTACACTAATTACAACAATTTACTCGCCCAGTATTTCTGACAGAGTAGTGTGCATGGAATTTTTAAACTCTGCCAACTTATAAAACTCCCAAAAAAATGTGTTCCCAATTACCTCTTTCTTTCCCATCACACCTCCAACATTTGCACTCTACATTTGGAGTCTGCTTGGGGTATAAAAATACCTGTGCAAACACTTCCAAGCAAAGATCCTAACTCTTCTAGACTTTGCATATTCATCTTCCAACAAAACATTGTCCAGTAGTTTCACATTTAAACGGGTTCACACCTCTTATATCAAATCTCTCTTGCTCAAACTCAAACCTTGCTCCCCATCTACTGATGAGCTACCTTCTTACTTTCTCAAAATTGCTGCAGAGTATATTGCCTGTACTCTCTATAAACTCATAAATAGATCCATTAGTGAAACCTGTGTTCCTGCCATATGTAGTGAGATTGTATAGAAGGATTTCCATAAGGGTGGCAACTCCACAGATCCTTCTAACTTCATGTCCATTGCCATTTTGTCCCCATCTCTAAAATTCTTGAGAAATGTATACGGACCCTGTTACTCAAACATTTGCTAGACAGCAACCCGCTTACCCCCACCACATTTCTTCCACTGCATTACTTTCCTTCACCCAAACAGTAGCCGAGGCCCATGATAACAACATACTTGTTCCCTGCTTATTCCTCTATTTCTCAAGGGCTTTTGATACTGTTTCTCACTCTGAAGTTCTAAAACTCTCAGACCTCAGCTCCTCAGTCAGTTGGTTCTCAGGCTACCTCTCTAATAGTCATTAGTCTGTTTGCTGGTAAAATATCCTCTCCCCCTTCCTTCCAGTCAACACATGAGTTCCCCAGAGATCAGTCCTGGGGCCCCTCATATTCAGTATCTTCACAGACTACATTCTGCTTGCAAACTCTCTAGTCTGTTACAATATGCATATAATTCCACACTGATCCCCACTACCCATAGTAGCCCTGACCTTTTAACACTCACTTGAGGATACCTGCACAGGTTTAGAAACATGGCTGTCCAATAATCAGCTAGTACTAAATTCTAAAAGAACAAAACTCCTTCTCTTCTTTCCTAGAACACTGGCACAGCAAATCCTCCTCTGTCATCACCTCCCTCAACAATACTATCATTAAAGCTGAACCTCATACCAAACTACTTGGCACCATAATTGATGAGGAACTAAAATCCGACCAATAGATCCAACAGTGCATAAAAAAAAGCCACCAGAAATTAGGCCTACATTATAGAATTCAGAAATTCCTCACGCATACCTGCAGAATTTCTCTGCCTCACTCATTTCTCTTACCTAGTTTACTGCATGCTGCCCGTATCCTTACTAACATTCAATCTACTCTTTTGTCCAGACTTGACCAAATTTACACAAAATAACTAGATTCACCACAAACCTTCCGTACAACTCTCGCTACTGTCTTACTCTTAAGGGGCTTTATTGGCCTGAATTCTGTCATCAACTACTACATCCACAATTACAGATCACACATGCTATTCTCTACAGTCTCTCTTCTTGCCCTTCTCTCTCCAACCTTGTATCTTGCTACATCCCGCTCCAACATCTCCACTCCACTGACAAACATCATCTTGACATCTGTAATCCCAGGAGAACATCGGAAAGTCACTTTGCAAGTACTCTGCAGCACGCTTGGAACATACTCCCCCCCCCTAACATAAGAAATATCTCTCAACATCACCAGTTTAAAAGAGAGCTAAAATGCTATTTCCTAAATACTTGGTCCTGCCCATGCCAAGCTCCCACTTGACATCTCCGTAGTCTCTACCTCCCCTCTATTTGCCTCACTACTTTTCAAAGCTATTCGAATTATTTCTCCTGTTTTTCTAATCCTACTTCTCTTGTTCTCTTCTTTCCTATTTGACATTTAATATAGTGTTTTTACACTTTGTATCATACCTTTAGCCTCAACATGATAGCTTCACTACCATCATACCACTGTTATGTCTTTTTCCTGGAGATACTTTTGTTGTATAATTTATTTTTACCCTTTATTACATTTTATATTATTGTAATGGAAATTGGCGATATAACTAGTAAGCTATGGTGCTTTTGTGTGTAGACTTGAATTTGTCTCCTCAGGTTATGGAATGCATTCGAGACCTTTGTCATTGTACTTTAATTGTATGCTTGTATGTAGATTGGAGCTTTTCTTCTCTGGGCTCCGCTGAAAATGGGCCATTGGCTCAGTTAGACCAACCTGGTTAAGAAATGTCAAATAAAAAAATTAAATTTAGGAGCCATACATATATCATTGCATTGTTGTTTTGTGAATTGCTTATGCAATCTTGCCAATTCTGTCTACCCTCCGCTGATTGATTCCTATAGTTATCATGCAGTATTTTATATATTTTATTAATTATCCCTTTTTTTAACAGCAGCTTCTGTTTTAGATTCTACTAAACACTGTGCTGTGCTGGTCTTTCTCTAAGGATCTCCCTATCTCTTTCTCTTTGCCAGTACTCTGATATCAGTTATTGGTAGGGAAGGGAATCTGTAGCCTACAGTTCAAATACATTTTTGGCCTCTTCCCATTCTGTTACCTTTCTTTCTGTAATTATTTGCTCCCACTACCTTGGTTCCTTTGCCAGTTTTCACCCATAAATTCCAGTCCTCTCTTATGCTGTGTACCTATATGATGGGGGTAGGTTCATATTTCTTTAAGTATCTGAACAAATAAAAAAATGGACCGATTTACTTAGCCTTGTTTGAAAACTCATGACTAGGAAAAAGATCAGAAA
The DNA here is from genome assembly GCF_019279795.1 of Protopterus annectens. Taxonomy (NCBI): domain Eukaryota; kingdom Metazoa; phylum Chordata; order Ceratodontiformes; family Protopteridae; genus Protopterus; species Protopterus annectens. Next base: position 184,808,736 of record NC_056747.1, on the reverse strand, counting down.
TCTTGCCGGCAGAATGTTTCTGGTAGATTAGTTGCTGATGTGTAAGTTTAGAAAAGTTAGTCTTTACTGTGACTTTAAAACCAGTTTAAGGGTTGGACTCTGCTGAATGTAGGCACTGAAAAGTGGTTTATGCTTATATTTAGTATCACTTATAGTTCTAGAGGTATGATCATTTGTACTATGAGCTTGCATGTGGATATTATCAAAAGATCAGTGTACAGTCATTATTCCTGTTGCTGGAAGTTAGAGTGCAGCCTTCCATAATTCCTCTGGAGGCAGAGTTAGTTCAACTAACTGAGACATATTGAGTATAATGCCCCCTTTGGTATATACCTAACCAGGCATATTCAACAAATGGAACGTCCACAGAGGTTCCTCACTAAAAGAATACAGGGCATAAGTAATATGTCCTATGCAGACCGCCTCAGGACCCTATCCCTGTATTCTGTCTCCTACAGGCTTTTGAGGGGAGATTTTTGCCTGGCATACAGGGCAGTCAGACCCCATTCTGACTAACCTCCTGCATATCTAAAAAACAAACCATACCAGAATTACTCATTCTAAAGACTTAAACCTTGCTTGTGATATAAATAGGATCTGCTGGAGAGATGGGTATGTATCCTAGAGACCGCCCCATCTATGGAACAGGCTCCCTATCCATGTGAAGCCGAGTTTCTCCCTAATTCAATTCAAGTGCAACTTGGACAATTGGATGGGAAACAGGAAATTCATCCCTGGTCTTGCACCTGTGTCTCTGATGCAAACAGGTAGCCTGTAAATGGTTAGTCTTCCAGGCCCATGCTTACACTTATCAAGGGCATCAGAACACGTCAGAGATTTGGGATGCATGGCTAGGCTTAAAAAGGCCACTGTGGTCATTAGCCTAGTAAATACCTATGAACATAAACAGTGAAAAACTGGTGAGTTTGAGTTTAAACTAGGGTCCTAGCACATGTCTAATATTTGTGTTCACTGGCTGCCTTATAGCTTTATATTTTAACATTAAGCACCTCATTGTTTTTTGTTTTTTTTTTATTGTGCTTCAAGCATTTTTCAATGTCAGGTCTGCTCAGGTGCACTATATATTTTGATGTGCTTCTGACTGTAGTTTTCCAAGTTATCATTTTGATTTAAAGTCCTGGTTTTACTTTGAGCAGTGCAATGTCCTTCTTGCTATCTTATCTTGATTTCACATTTGTGTAATTTTTGCTCAAATAATTAAAGAATTACTTTTTCCTTTGTTGACTACATTGGCTTCTGGTCTGTCCTGTATACCTGTCAGAATGTGTGGAGCTGAATTGCCATGATTAAATGCTGTAAGGTGTGTGACTGCACATGTGCAGCTCCACCAGTGGTCTGGTCATTCTAAAGATAAATCATTCCCAGCAATGAATTTTGCTGTAGTAAGACAAGTTCTGTTCAGGATTTAATTGCGAGACAGCTAGTTAAGAATACTTAAGTGCCATGCAGTAAGAAGTCTGACAGTATGCTATTTAGGAGCTTTTTCTCAACCTGGACCCTCATATGTTGCAGCATATAGGTTCATAGATTTGTAGATTACTACTAGGCTAAATGCCCTTGTGGGCTATTTTAAGCCTAGCCAGTTACTCCCATGTGAGAATCCAACCCTGCACCTTGTGTTTGTAAGGTAAACAACTTAACCATTATGCCAGCCTCCCAACCCAAAACTCATGGTCTCATAGCTAATTACTAGGCTAACTTTCTTAACAAGCCCTTCTAAGCCTAGCCAATTTCCTTCCTCAAAATGACAATCAAACCATGTACCTTCAGTCTGTGAGTCAAATACCTGAACTACCGTGCAAGGCCCCACTCATAGCTATTTCCCCTAAATGTCCAAGTTTTCCAGATTTTCTATGACTGACTGAAAGATGACTTATTCTGAAACAGGTCAGTGCCTTTATGTAAATATACTTAAATTTTGTAAAGCCCTGATTCACTGTTTGATGTATTAGGAGTTGGAGCATATCCAGGTGCATTGCCTCACGTTCACAGACCAAGAAGTCCTTGGTCAGGTGGTTGATTACTTCTTCCCCACTTGAGAATATTCCATCTGGAGTGCAGGTTGGCTAATGTTCAGTGCATTTTAAGAATTTGTGTCATTGAAATGCTTGGAATGCTCACTCTTCTACAGTTCTGAGCAACCTACTTTCATCAGTAGTTGTATTAACTTTTTGACCTACAAATGTGTCGATATTTTTGTATTTTTGTTGTTTTTAATTTCTTATTCTATAGTTATGGTGCGGTGCATGCATCTGTTTGTATGCTTTTTACAGTTCACTTGATTTGATTGTTTTTGCACGTCCAAGCATACGAATAAATCTGTGTACTTTTTTTAAAGGTATAAACCTACTCAAAAGATGGATGGCATAGGAGACGGTGCCTCCAATAATGGTCAGCATTCGGCAACCCCAGAGCAGTCTGTAGCAGCTCAGAGCCAGCATCACCAGCAGTTTATAGGTAACACATTTTCTATTTTTAACTGAAGCCCATGCTACAGAGGCAAATTAAAATCTTTGGTACACAAAAGTTTTGAGAAAATGTCTGCTACGCTCTGAAAGGGTTTGTATAAGTCATATGCAAGATTCAAATAAGTTTTAATGATTTATAATGGTGTTAAAACAGTACTTCTAATCACTGTATATTGACTGTCACATCTGTTATAAGTTCTGAATTCTGAGGTGACACTGATTCTCCATTTCTTATTTTTTAGACCAAAATGTTATTCATCTAAAAATTGCTGTAAATACACCCTAAACAAATTGTTACAGGTATATAGTCGTGCAAGATAAACCCATGATATTGCTAGTAAAGGCCTTCACCTCATTGTGGGCTTCTAATCATCTTTTACAACAAACTATACCACAATGTTAAGTTGTCTATCTCGCCTTCATTCTTGCTGGATGGGTTCGGAGCCGACCTCGGCTCCGACTCGGCCACTCTAAAAGCTCGAGAGTTGGTTCCACCGGCTCGAGGCTCCCCTTATATCCCACAATGCTAGGCGAGAGTTACCTCAGATCTCGTTTGCCGCTACAGCATCGAGGTGTTGGTTTTTCTACCGGCTTGTTGGTAAGTGTAATTTTGGTAAAATTAGATCACTTAAAACCCTATATTTTTGAATTTTTATATATTTCCCTTAGTGTAGTGGGTTTTTCTACTCCGGTTTTCCGGAAAATCCCAATTTTTTTCTAAAGAACTTTTAAAGTTCTCCCTCGGGCCTTCTGGCCTTTCTCCATCCCCTAGTGTGTGTGTGTGTTACTCTTGGTAAACTTTAGTTAATTGTTTATTTTTGAGTTTTAAAACTAGATTAGTGTAATCAGTGTGTTTGTTGAGTGTGTGTGATTACACTTTTGTCTAGGATGTCTAAAGACACAAAGGTCTCAGGCTTCAAGAAGTGTGATGCGTGCTGTCAGAAAATGTCTCTGACAGACGGTCACACTTCTTGTGTCTATTGCCTGGGGCCTTTGCACCTGCAGGACTCCTGTGCTGTATGCCACGGCTTCAGCCCCAGGGTCCTGCAGGAAAGAAAAAATAAGTTGATCCTGAGGGGTCTTCTTAAGCCGGAGGATTCCCTTTCTGTCTCTGGGAAACCCTCTAAGGCTTCTAGGTCCTCGGCTCCAGCAACTGAGCTGAGACCTAAGGCTTCTAAACCTCCGCCTACATCGGCTCCGGCTGGAGCCGATGAGTCTCAGTCCACAGTTTCTGTGGTTCCCTCGGCTCGGCTGGAGCCGAGGTAATAGATTCCGTGTCGGCTCCGTCCAGATCTTCGGAACCGACATCGAGGAAGAGGTCCAGGTCACCGTCCCTTGGCTCCGTTCATTCGGCTCCAGGATCTCCCCTGCTGTCTGAACGGAGCCATAAATCTCATTCCTCTAGGTCATCGAGACTATCGGATCATGACCTTCAGAGGGTAGTGAGTCGACTTCTTAAGTCCGAGGCACTAGCCCAGATGCTTCAGAGCCCGACTCATCAGTCGATGCCTGCCCTTGTCCATCAATATATTCCTCCTCCGACTCCGTTGAGCTCAGAGCCGGGTGTCGGAACCGAGACTGTGGTAGCGTCGGGCCGATACAATTGTCTTCGGCTCCATCGTCGGCTCCAATTTCTTCCTTAGAAGAATCTCGGCGCGGACTTCCATCGTCGGCTCGAGGGTGAGTGGCATCGGACCCTTGTCTGACCCGCTCTCCTCTCGGGCCGGCGCTGGTGAGTTCGGCTCCGACATCGGCCTCGAGCCATCACTGTCGGTGCCGAGGGGGTTCTCAGCTTCTCGGGCGGGGACCTCTGGCTTTGCCTGACAGGGGTGCTTTCGAGGTCATGCGGAGTGTGTTAGAGCCTGGCTCTACTCCACAGTCGGCGCCGTCCGCCCTCCCTCTCTGGTGCCTCAGGTCAAGTCGACTCACTCCCTCATCCCGGACCGCAGAGAGCCAGCTCCTCAGGAACCCCTGTGGGGATCTCATCCTCTTCCGAGGCCTCTCCTGATTTGGCAGAAGAGCCCCTCGGAAGAGGAAGTGTAAGAGGAAACACATTGACTCACCTGAGTCAATCACATCTGATACAGATTTAGATGATTCCGAGGGTTCCCCGTTCCCCTTCTGAAGATGTCTCTTTTGCAGACATTCTAGAGATCCTGAAGCAGAGGGGAAATTGGCCAGCCCTTAACCCTTGGAGGACGAATCTGTGTATCTTGAGGCGTTTGGCTCTCGTCTTTCCACCTCCTGGGTGTCCCCCCCCTTTGACCCCCTCATGCAGGTGGTTGCTAAAAAGGCATGGGCGGCTCCTGATTCAGTAGATCCCACTCCCAGGAGACCCTCCAAATTCATAACGGCACCAGCAGACAAGCAGTTCTTGACAAAAGGAGTTTCTGTGGATGCTATGGTGGTAGCTGCTGCCACTAAGAAGGAACTAGCTGATCCTTCAGTACCTGTCCATCCACCTAACAAGGAATCTAGGTCCATGGACAGGTGCGGAAGCGGATGTTTTCGTCAGCGACATTTACTATCGTTCGCTGAACTACCTGTGCCATTTCACTCGTCTTCAAAGAGACTTGATTAAAGAAGCGAGTGACATGTTGAAGGATCCTACAGCTGTGGGTTTTCAAGATAAAATGAACACTCAGCTGGCTACCCTTAACTCCATAGCCAACTCCTCCATGCGCCTCCTTTCTTATGCGGCTGATGGAGCGAGTAGGGCCGCAGGGACAGGTGTGGCCTTACGTAGGCATGCCTGGATGCGGCTATGCAATTTTGCGGACCCCTTCAAGGCGTCTTTGACTAACTCACCGTTTGATGGATCATCTCTCTTTGGTCCTCAAGTGAAAGAAACCTTGACTAGGTGCGAGACTGATGGCAAGACTCTTTCTGCCGTCGGAGTCCGTTTTTCTACTCCTTCTAGGCCTTACCCCAAAGGCCAGAAAAGTGGGAAAATGTGGTTCCGTAAACAAAATCAAGGGACTTCGCCTGACGCACAAAGTCGTTACCCCGCCAGAGGCAGAGGCGGGAATAACAATGGTAGACGTCGCACTCGAGGCAGGGGGGCAGAACCAGGGCAATCGAGAAGCCTTCTCTGATAAGCCCTTTCAGCATCCCTGAGGTGTTGCCCGGCTGCCCACCTTCGGAGGCAGTCGGGGGAAGATTGTCACTGTACCCAAAAGCCTGGCTATCCCTGACTCAAGACAAATGGGTGCAGTCTATCATTTCCGAAGGCTATTCTATCCCCTTTCTTCGCATTCCGAAACAATCAAAAAAATCCCTTCCAGATGTTCCACCCGCGCAAAGGGATCTAGCGGTTTTGGAAATTTCAAAACTGCTTGCAAAAAGAGCAATTCAGCCAGTTCCAGCAGACCAGCAAGGATCCGGAATCTACTCAAGGTTCTTTTTAGTTCCAAAGAAAACAGGGGACTGGAGACCAATTTTGGATCTCAGTATCTTGAACAGATCAGTCAAGAAAACAAGATTTCGGATGGTCACGCTGCAGTCCATCCTTCCCCTATTGGGAAAAGGAAACTGGATGTGCTCTATAGACCTTCAGGATGCGTGCTATCACATAAAGATGAACAGGCGCTCCAGAAGATTCCTCCGCTTCAGGCTGGGAACCAGTCATTTTCAATTCAGGGCCCTGCCCTTTGGTCTCACCACTGCCCCCCGGGTGTTTACCCAAATGCATGGCAGTGGTAGCTTCTCACCTGAGACGACAAGGATTCCAGGTGTTTCCATATTTGGACGACTGGCTCCTCACAGCTCCCACCAAGCATCTCCTTCTGATGGCCAGGGATTACACTTTTCGCATTTGTCAAAAGTTAGGCATTTCAATAAATTGCGAAAAGTCTGTTTTGTCGCCTTGTCGTACTATTACCTTCATAGGCGCAAATCTAGACACAGTAAACATGTCTGCGAGGCTAACAGATCAGAGAATAACAGACATACACAGACTGGTCTCTCTCCTTTTCAACAACAACAGAATCAAAGCCAGGTTAGTTCTGAAAGTGTTGGGAATTATGGCGGCTGCCATACCTCTGCTTCCATTAGCCAGATTCCACATGAGAATCCTTCAATGGATGCTCTTTACACAATGGTCATACCAGCAACTTCCAATGTCCCACACCATTATGATCACGCAGACGTGCAGAAATCATCTCATGTGGTGGATGTCTTCCCCTCAGCTCTGGTTGGGAAGACCATTTGTTCCCCCCCCTCCGGTTGCTACTTTGACAACGGACGCCTCCCTGATCGGGTGGGGGGGGCATTATCAGGGCAGGACAGTCCAGGGCACATGGCAACCAGACGAATGCCACTTGCACATAAATGTTCTGGAGATGAGAGCAGTGCTTTTAGCGTTGCAAGCCCTTCAAGACTCTCTTCCCTTGGGAACGATTGCAATCCAGACAGACAATATGTCTGTAGTGTGGTACATCAACAAACAAGGCGGAACCAGGTCCTACCCCTGTGTCGAGAAGCACTCAGATTGTGGCAATGGGCGATTTCTTCTCAGCGTTTTCTGATAGCAACGCACATCCCGGAAGTCCAATCAAATAGCGGACAAATTGAGCAGAGCTATCCTCATGCCTCACGAGTGGTCTCTGAAAGACTCTGTTGTGAGAGAGATTTTTCTCAAGTGGGGTCAGCCTTGCTGCGATCTTTTTGCTACTCCCCAAAACAGCAAGTGCAGACATTATTTCACTCTATTCCCTTTACCAGGCCAACCCAGCAGAGGCGCTCTAGTCCAAGTTTGGCCCGGGACTTCTGTATGCATTTCCTCCTTCCCACTAATCTCTCAGGTGATACAGAAAGCTATCGCTCAGAAGGCCTCGTTGATCCTCATTGCTCCTTACTGGCCTCGACAGGTGTGGTTCCCCTTTCTACATCAATTTCTACTGGAGCGACCTTGGCATCTGGACCTAGTTCCAGACCTTTTGATCCATCAATCGGGTCAGTTACATCGCTCCCTCCCTCTCTGAACCTCACTGCTTGGTTCCTCCAGTTCCAACATTAGCCAGGCTTCCTCAATTATCTCGCTCTGTTCGAGATATTTTGATAACTTCCCATAAATCTTCCACTAGGAAGATTTATTTGAGTAAGTGGAAAGCGTTTCACATATTGGGCTCAAGGAAGGGACATAGATCCTTTCACTGCTTCCATCCAAATAGTCCTTGAATTTCTAGCTGAACTCTTTCATGCAGGTTCATCCCCTTCTACTCTTAAAGTTCAATTGGCAGCTATCTCTAACTTTCATGTAGGTATTTCTGAGTCTGCCTTAATGTCCCACAAGCTTTGCAAAGCCTTTTTGAAAGGGGTTTTTCTTCTCAGACCTCCTATAAGAAATCCTCCTTCTCCTTGGGACCTAAATTTAGTTCTTACTTCTTTGATTCTCCCCCCTTTCGAACCTGCAGCCTCCTGTTCTTTAAAATTGCTATCATGGAAGACTCTCTTTCTGGTAGCTATCACTTCAGCTAGAAGAGTCTCAGAACTTCATGCACTCAGCTGTCGACCTCCTTATCTATTGTTCCATAAGGACAGGGTATCCTTACGAACCAACCCGTCCTTCTTGCCTAAGGTAGTCTCGACGTCAAATCTAAATCAAAGCATTGACCTCCCTGTCTTTTTTCCAGAATATTCTAATAGGTCTGAACAAAAATTACACTGGCTAGATGTTCATAGTCAGTTGAGGTACTATTTGGATAGAACAAAACAATTCAGAAAATCTGACCAACTGTTTATCTCCTATGCAGAAAGCAGAAAAGGACTTTCAGTTTCAAAGGTATCATTATCTAGATGGCTTACATCTCTGATTACCCTTGTTTATGAGATTAGACACCAAAAGCTGCCTAATAAACCTAAGGCCCATTCTACCAGAGCTTTGGCTACTTCTTTAGCCTTCCAAGACAGACTGCCTATTGACACCATTTGTGCAGCGGCTACTTGGGCTACTCCTCACACTTTCATTTCTCATTATAAGTTGGATTTAGCTTCTAGGCATAGAGCTAACTTTGGTTCCACTGTTCTCAGGAGTCTGTTCCGTTAGGCCACCGGGACAAGGTGCTAGGGGCGGTCCCATCCAGCAAGAATGAAGGCGAGATAGACAACTTAACATATAGAAGTTATGTTCTTACCATAACGTTCCATGTTAGTTGTCTTCTTCTCGCCTTCTTCTTGTCCCACCCTCCTTCCCCTGGCCTGGACAGACCTAGAGGAGTTGTGATTGTGACCTCTCTTTCTACCACCTCTTCTTTAGGCATATGCTGTTTGCATATTTCCTGAATCAGGATGTAGGTCACCTTTCTTTCTCCCTGTTGTTAGAGGTGGACTCTTTTAGAGTTGTTCTATTACTATTATAAGCTGGGGTTAGCTTACAAACGAGATCTGAGGTAACTCTCGCCTAGCATTGTGGGATATAAGGGGAGCCTCGAGCCGGTGGAACCAACTCTCGAGCTTTTAGAGTGGCCGAGTCGGAGCCGAGGTCGGCTCCGAAGCCATCCAGCAAGAAGAAGGCGAGAAGACAACTAACATGGAACGTTATGGTAAGAACATAACTTCTATTTGTACTTTGATGATTTTTTGCAGAAATATGCATGTTTGTTTGTGTCTTTCAGCTTTTCCCAGTTAGGGGTCGCCACAGCGGAACTCCAGTCCGCTAATGATTGGCAGTTGATTTTTACGTACCGGCTTGCCAGGCCTGACGCACAACCTTCAACGAAGGTACGCCCATTCACGCATGTCTCCATGGAGAAGACGCTCTAGCTGAGAATCGAACCGGACAGCGTCTTACTGTGAGGCGACAACGCTACTGCAGCACCACCACTGCAGGTTTTTCAATATTTCCAAGTAACACTCAACATGTAATAAATGATGCATATTAGATTCCTAGTATCAGTGACAAAGTTGTTGCAATATTTTGGCTGTTATCCCTGATTCACTTGTAGCTCATGCGTCTTTGATATTAATGCAGATATAAAATTAATGCTCATATTTATAATTTCTGCAGTAAAACATTACAACATGTTGCTATCTTTTGCTCTCTTTTACTGCCATCCGTTGCTAACTTGGGACCAGATGTGCAATGCTGCTTTCAAGTCCTTTTCTGCAAGTAGATATGAACAAATATGTTTTACATAAATTAAGAAATGGTCATTAATTCTTGATGTACATGTTGTGCTGTTTACCAGTACACATATATTAATAGCTATGCAGATAGCACCTTTCCCGCTAATACAGCTCCTGCCTTTTTCATGATGTTATTATGCAGTTATTGGTAGTACAGGTGCCAGTCTTGTTTGTGACACACAAGTGTAGTCACTCTTGTGTGTGATCAATAATGAGCAAAAAATATGACCTTTGTGTAAGAAGACTGAGACTGTTGTATCCAGGGGCTTTCTCCTTGTCCTGAGATGCAATTAAGTAATAGTTTGTAAATATGAGAAGTGAAGATGTGAGGTTGCAGGAGTGGCTTGCATCTTGAAATAATACTTCTTATACTGCATTTGTTTTTTCATTTGGATTGTGGTAAGCGTTCATCCATTTCCAGTGCTTTGTGGTCCCACTTCTGGGGGATGTTAAAACAGTCAAGAGTTTCATTAGGATAAAGTAACTGCTAGTGGAAACATTAATAACTGCATCTCTGCATTAACTGCCAGTGGAAACATTAATAACTGCGTCTCTGCATTAACTGTCACTGGAAACGCTAAGAAGTTCATCCCTATGTATTACAGCCACCCGCTTTGAGCGTCATTTTAATTTGAAGATTGCTCTTTGAGGTAAGCACAGTCTCAATGATAATTTACTGGGTCTTACTGCCGTATAAATTACACAGCTTCCTAAATTTCCCAAGTTGCAGTTATGTTTGCATTGTCTCTGGTTACATGTGCTGTATACCTTCACCTGATGTCACTGACTGCCATGTCAGTCATATCATTGTTTTTATGTTAACACAGATATGAAATTGTCAATGTATATTTTTGATGGGTGCAGTTTCCCATGTCCTTTTAGTGTTTTTTTTTCTGCTACCCTTTCCATGCATAAAGTCACATCCATACTCATTTTTCAGCTTGTTGCTGCATTATTAAAGCAAATATGATAGTTATTGCTTATCATTTTTTGTACCTGACACCCAGTAACTCCCAGGATCTTCATGTCATTTTGTTTCAGTATAAATCATTAGTAATTCATGACACCTTGTTATCTAATCCAAAATATAACTGTCATAGATATTAAAATTATTATGCAAATATTGATAATACCCGTATATAGAAGTGGAGACCTTCAACAGTATCTGCAGCTACTCACATCTGGTGTTGAAGTTTTGTCCATCTTGCACTTTTCAGGTATTTACTCAGTACCATTGCACCATAACTGGGTGTTACTGTCATATTATATGAAATATCTGTAATATCTCCTGATATTCATCATTCTCAGTGCTGCAGTAGCATATAGCAGTTTGGGTATGTCCTATCCAAGATATAACAGCTGATCAGTGTTCAAAAGTCTCTGATCCCATCCACACAATCACACAGGCTGCTGTGCCTCAAGATCCACAGGAGGACGACATCAGTCTGGGTGCCAGTTCCTTCAGTACTTGCCACCCTTGAGAGAGCATCCCTGGAATTCACAGGGTCGATGGTTGGCTCCAGTCTTCCTTTTTTGGCAGATAAGACCCTTTTGAAGAAAGTTTCTACAGTAATGATTTTTTTTTCTATTTTTTTTCAAGAACTTGGACTGGGTCTCTCAAAGAATACCCGCAATTTTCTGTGACATTTTAGTGAAAACTTCTTTTCAGACTAGTTATTTTTAGAAAGAGGCTAATTAACTAGGTCTGGAGCACGTTTTGTGAGAAAAATGTGCTGCTTTTGTACTCCTGAGTGAAATTAATTAATTACATATTTAAAAGGACTGCAAGTGTATCTTGATGCTTGTGTGCACTTCACAACAACTTAGCCTCATTTTTATTTAATTTGGTGACATTTGCTGCAGAAAGGGGCTTTTGAATTGTAAGAAACTGAAGTGTACTAGTGCATTTACATTTGTGATATTTGGGGGACTGTCTAAGGAGGTGTAAGTGTAGGTGCTGCTTGTAAACACTAGAGTGACTACTTACCTTCCAGACAACAAGTTCCAGCATCAGTTCCCATCAAATGGGTGTCTCCCTCAGCAGGAACATGTACACCCTTACTTGTCCTGCAGCTGTTCCCCCTGCTGTACCTAAAAAGAAAAAACTAATTAGAGCCCTTGTCTTCACCACAGTCTGACTCTCTGCCTCAGCCATTGTTTGGTGATTCTGCTTTGACCTCTGCTTATTGCTTAGACCACTCACTGGTTTCCTCAGGTCCATCTAGTGTAGTCCCCTACGCCACCATGGACCAGGCATTAACCACTTCCTGTGTATCTGTCCGTCCATACTGGCCATGGGAGAACATCTTTAGGTATAGGAGTTTCTCCTGGATGTTCTTCCTAGGGTGGTTGAAGTGCCATCCTTTAGTTGGCCGCCTTCTTGGGATTCCGTAGGGGGAAAAAAAAGATTACAGATATTTCATCTAAAGACGGTTTGTCTATTAATAAGGATTAATCACTTATCTTAGCTAAGGGTTTATTTGCAAGTTTGGAATCCTGTAGAATATTAGGAAAATTTTAACATGACCTTTTAATTCCACAAATCCTAAAGATGTTTTATCAGAGAATTTTGATAACAGGGACAGGGCTTCTTCTGCATTTTCCTCACAAGCACATGTCTCTGATTCTGAGGAGAGTGTTTCCTCAGTTTCTCTTTCAGAGGTGTTTTCTTTTTCTGTGTCCAGGATAATTAATGTATTTTGGGGGGAACAAATGGTTATCCCCCCAGGAGAATACTATATGTTGCAATGAATATGCCTTGTATAACAACTATTCCTCCTGTTGTGCCAGCCTTGGAGGACATTTTCATTCTGCCTGCAGTAATCCTGATAAGTAATCTTCAGTCCCTTAAAAAGCAGATAGACTTAAAGTTCCTCAGTGTAACAAGTATTTGTTTTCCTCACCTCAAGTCTGACCTAGCAGCTATTTCTTCTCCAGCTGCTAATAAAGTTTTGGTCGGTCTTAACCCTTCACCTTTGGACAAGGATGGGAAAACCTTTGACAGCTATGGAAAGAGACATTTTTATTTAGTTCTGGCTTTCGTAATCATGAGTTATCAGGCTTGTATGTTACAGTGCTTGTTAAACAGTGTGGACTGCTTGAGGAACTCTTCTGCCAGATTTCCCTCAGAAGGTAGGTCCTTTCTGAATTGTATTATTGCTACTATATCTGAAATGTCTAAGCATTCTTTAAAGAGTGTGTATGATTATGTTGACTGTGTCCATGGCTGTAACTACTGCTACTGCGATGAGACATTTTGCCTGGATATGTAATCAGGAATTTTCTGAAGAAGTAATATTTGAGATTTTGAATTCTTCTTTGATTACGAAGGTTTTGCTTGGTGCTCCTGCTACTTGGGTAATTAATTTGACCCAGGGAAGTTACTAAGATTTTCCCCTCTTTCACCAAGTCTTTCAAAAGCCCTGCTATGCTAGTGATGCATGCCTTAACAAGTACAAGTAGATGTTAATCATTAGATTACTGTTAAGCTTATAGGATGTATCCTTCCAAGGAATGGACATTCGTCCAGTTTCAAAAGCTTCAGTGTACTTTCCACATATCTGTACTTTTGTTGGAGTTCAAGAGTAAGTTGCTATATAAGTGGACACCTGAACAGCAAACATCAGAACTTTCTTATTGTTAAAGCTACTTGCATAACTCACTTTTTGCTGCATCTTCATAGGTTCAGCAGTTGGCTGTTTCCTTCAAGTAGGCAGACAAGTACACTGTTGGAGATTTCCTTCCTATGTTTGTGAGAAAAATGTATCTCTTTTTTGTAATTTGTGTTTAAGGAAAAGAAGTGTTCATGTGGGAAACATTCCCTACAAAAGTCACGGCACAGCTTGTCTTTTGCGTTGGGGAAGAACACAAGATTCAGTTATGCTGTCTCAGTTCTTTACTTCCCCAGACTTTTTGAAGCAGGAGTAGTTCTTTGTTTCAGTTAGAGAACGAAAAGTTTAGGGCTTTATCCTAGAAAGTCATGGAACCAGAGCTCAGTCCCTCTAATATCCCTGTGCAGATCCACAAGAAAAGAAAAGTTGAAATGCGACCTTGGCTAAAACAGGGGGGGGAGTTAGTAAGTCTGTGGGTAACAATAGGATTGAAAATGATAGAACACTCAGACTCATGCTCACGTACAGTAACAATATTCATGGGGTGTGTGAAATAATCAGAAGCAACTGGAAAATTTTATTGACAGATGATAAATTGCGAAGGATATTGGCGGATCAACCGTCCTTTGGGTTCAGGAGGAATAAGAACTTAAAGGATATTTTAAGTCATGAAGGAAAGAAAGTATTCAAGCAAGCAATAGTTAGTAAGGGGACTAGACCTTGTGGGACTTGCAAAGCATGCAACAGGATAGATAAAAATGCTACTTTTAAACACCCGGTTACAGGTAGGGAATATCATTTTGGGGCGAGAGCGAATTGCAACACTAATAATTTGGTATACCTTGCAACATGCCAAATGTGCACCTGTTATTATGTAGGCAAGACGAATTGTAAATTTAAGATTAGGATTTTAAATAATTTGTCTGCCATAAGAGCACGGAATGAACATAATGCCTTATTTAGGCATATTTCCAGTAATGAGGGACATTATTTTAAGTTCAAGGCTACTTGGAATTTAAGAAAGGGACATAAAGGTGGTGGCATAAGAAATGATACAGAACTGGAAGAAACTAGATGGATAGTTGAATTGACAGCACATAGATACCCTGGATTAAATGAGGTAGTCCCTTTAAAACCTGCTGTTCAAAAAACGGCGAGTTCAGTACTAGGACCTGATTGGTTGCTGCTCTATTTTAAAATAATTGTTCTAATGAATGTTTTTTTATCTGAAGGACACAGCCCAAAAGCACTCATCATGTTGTACTTATTGCTGTTATTTTATCACTTTTACTGGTATTAAATAAGGAATCCGAGTGGTAGTTGCTACTGTTTCTTTCGTTTGAAATCAGACAAGAGAGGTTAACAAAAATGCATCTTTTTGGGTGTAGGGTGTGATGGGCATCCTGAATGTGAATGCACAAGGTTGCCATATGATCACTGTTGAAAAAAAATATTATGGATTTTGTGGTTTGACTATATATGCATCTAACATCAGCAAGCTGAAATACGTTACTGTGGTCATTATGTAGCGTTGCCACCCCTCCGTTTTTTTTCCAGAGTGCCCGGAAATCAGTAGGGCACTCCGGTTCTCCGGTTCTTGTAATCGGAGTCCGGAAATAGCGACGTCGGGCTCGTCAGCGTATTAAAAAAAAACATTCCCGTGACCCGTCTTGGACTCTCGTTGATTGGCTGCTTGCTGCAGACGAAGCTCGTGCAGCAAGCAGCCAATCAACACGTTTAGTCAGTAGTCAAAGCCTTGCAAAGCCCGCGAAAATTTAAGAATAAAAGCGGTGCTTCAGTATACGTTTTTTACCTTTTACTGTTGTAGTACAAAGGGTGCTGCTTCTTAAGATCTGAAATTCTTGCTTGGAGCCTTGGACATCGTCTTCAGTGGATTGCCTGCTGCCTGGAAGCCCTGCCTGCCTGGAAGCCCTGCCTGCCTGGAAGCCCTGCCTGCCTGGAAGCCCTGCCTGGAAGCCCTGCCTGCTTGGAAGCCCTGCCTGCTTGGAAGCCCTGCCTGCTGCCTGGAAGCCCTGCCTGGAAGCCCTGCTGCCTGGAAGGATTGCCTTAGCCCTGCTGCTTGCCTTGCTTGCTGGAGGAGAAGTGCTGTGGACTGGGTGGTGGTGTGTTCCCCTGCTTGCTGGCCCTTTAGCTGCCTGTTCTGTTCTGCTGCTGAGAGCTTGTTTTAGTAGCCCTGCTGCTGATTTTTCTGGAGGTAAGTGGATTTTTTTTTAATGGTTTAATTCTTTGGAATTAAGTTAGATTTTCAAAGATTAGTGTGACAAGGGAATGAAATATTGCCAGCACAGCTACTAGTGAATTTTTTAAATATTAAATTTATATTAATTCACTAGCTGTGCTGGCACTATCTAGATGTTCAACATGTGGTGATTAACTAGAACAGTTTCTAATCTGGTTTTGGACTTGGTTGCAGTGAATGTATAATGACTTCATGATTTGTATAAGATGCTTGGACTGTAGATCTGTCTTTCTAGTCTGTCATCACCGTGATGTTTACCTTGACCTGCGTTTCTTCCTAGGGTGTCTTTCTAGGGTGTACAGTCTTCGTAGTATAGTGAGGCTTAAATGTAGCTTTTTTGTCTAGTTTGTCATCACAATTACAACTGTTTACCTTTTATCTGTGTTTTCTAGGGTATACCGTCTATACCAAAGCTTAGCTCATTTGATGTTATAGTGAATATATGATTACATGATTTGTTTAAGATGCTTGGACTGTAGATCTGTCTTTCTAGTCTGTCATCACCGTGATGTTTACCTTGACCTGCGTTTTCTAGGGTGTACAGTCTTAAATGTAGCAACTGTTTACCTTTTATCTGTGTTTTCTAGGGTATACGCTACATACCAAAGCTTAGCTCATTTGATGTTACAGTGAATATATGATTACATGATTTGTTTAAGATGCTTGGACTGTAGATCTGTCTTTCTAGTCTGTCATCACCGTGATGTTTACCTTGACCTGCGTTTCTTCCTAGGGTGTATCTTGTCAGTCCACAGGCACTGCATAAAAGAGTGTATGAGCATTTATATGCTATTTCTAAGCTAGCCTTCCATGTTATGGACTTATGGTTCTGAAACAAATTATTTTCAGGTCCATGGCAATTGTTGTTAGAAACAACATATGTATCTATTTTTAACAAACCACAAAGGATATTTGATAATGTATAGAAGTTTATATTTTTATACAACATAAGAACAGTGTATATCTATATCCTTTTATGATAGAAAAGACTTGAAGTTTTGAAGTTTTGTTTTGTTTTGTTTCTAATATTTTAGCTGCTGGTTCTGTGTCAGTCCACAGTATGCCTGAACTTTCTTGCTGTGTTCAGACTCAGCTGGATAACGTTTGCACTAGGTTCTACATAAAAGTAGAGGGTCTTAATTTGGTGCATTGCTGTAGTGTCTGACCCATGTGTTTTACACACAGAATGCCTTCTGTGCATATTCTGCTGTCACACCAGGTTCATGTGTAACAGCTGCAAGTCCCTCAGACAGGAGTTGCTTCTGCCTTTCATTGCTTTACCTTCACTGTAATTTTTCATGAGGAGTCTCATTTTTTTTCCCTATACCAACTTGGTATTACTAGGGTGTGAAAGTCTGGAGATTCACATGTGAATGTGAACTCTGGCTAGTGGCTACTGACTGACACAGGCCCCACCAGGCACTGGTGTTGGTCACAAGTGTTTTGATTTTCTATTAATAGCTGTTTTGGTTTATTGTAGTGTTGAGCAAGGATCCTACAGTCATCATGTTCAGGAAAAGGTCAATGGATCATCAAGAAGAGGCTGAAAGCGTCTCCTAAGAGGTTTTTCTGCAGTTATAATAAGGTGTGGGAGCAAAGCTACTCATGGGTGCGACCTGTTCCAAATGCAGATGCCATGGCAAAGTGCACATCCTGTGGAACAACTTTCACTGTAAAATGGGATGGGAAAAGGCATTGAAAAGCCATCAGAAGTCCGACAAACATCATCAAAGTCTTCAGCTCCAGAGGCAGAACCTCGTAATGACCAAGTTTATTCAGCCAATGAGTGTAACCAGTGAAGCTTCCAAAGTCACTGCAGCTGAAGTGACAGCAGTCTATCATGGAGTGAAACATGGTCACTCATATGTATCCATAGATTGTGGAGGAAAGCTGGCACCGACAGTCTTCCCTGATTCTACTTTGGCTTCGAAATTCACCTGTGGGAAGACAAAATCTGAGAGCATTGTCATGAATGTTCTTGCACCTCATTCAGAGGAGCTCCTTCTGCAGGAACTTGGCAATTCCTATTTCTCAGTGGGATCAGATGCATCCAATAAAGGGAACAGAAAAATGTTTCCTTTAGTTATTCAGTACTTTACTCACACCCATGGCACACAACAGAAACTCCTTGATTTCTATGAGGATCATAACGAAAGTTCTGAATGTATCTTTACTAGAATAAAGGACATCCTTGTGCATAAAGGACTCAAAGTACAAAACATTGCTAGCTATGCTGCAGACAATGCCTCAGTCAATTATGGAAAGCACAGGTCTGTTTTAAAAGTTTGAAATCTGAGGTGCCTCACATCATTGCAGCAAACTGTTTATGCCATGTAATACATAACTGTGCCAAGCATGCAAGCAAAGCCCTTGCAAAGTTTGATGTGGAGACTCTGGTTTTGAAAATACATAGTGAGTTTTCAGCATCTGCTAAAAAAATGGCACTGTTGAAAGGCTTCTATTCTTTCCTAAACCAGGACTTTAAGGAAATAATGCAACATGTTGTAACAAGGTGGCTGTCTTTGTTCCCAGCTGTGGCAAGGCTGGTAGAATGTTGGCCTGCTATTAAAAGTTATTTTATTAGTCAAGGGCCTGAGGACTGTCACCCCTTATCTGGAAATTTGTGGAGGCCGATGAGGATGGCATCAGTGGGGATGTGTCTGAGGCAGAGTGCTACATACACTTCATGCACTACATCCTGCAGGTATTCCACAAGTCTATAGCAAAACTTGAAAGTAACACTCTCTCTGCTCCAGAGTTGTACACCGTGATGAAAAGTCTAAAAGATGAGTTGCAGAGAAGGCTAGATGACCAGTTCTTTGGTACTAAAGTTTCATCTGCCTTACAGCACTTTACTCCAGCTGTCGCACAGCAGGTCTGTAGGACCTTCTGTGATTTTACAGTAAAGCACTTTGTTACCTACAGAAGTGGTTTGACTATGATAATAGTCCCTTTAAAGCTATGCAGGTCCTCAGCCTCCAACATCCTGTAACTTGGCCAGAACTGCGTACAGTTGCAGACCTCTTCAAATTGGATGTGGACATTGAAGCACTTTACTCCGACTACTGTACTTTAACTGCTGCATTGCCAGCCCTGTTACAGATGACAGAGGCATCTGTAAGTGATCGCTGGGTGACTTTTTAGTAAAGCTCCAGACTGCAAGCCACTTTACAGACTGGTGCAGTTTGCTCTTTCAATCCCCCAGCAATAGCTTTGTGGAAAGGGTTTTTCACTTATGGGGAATGCGTGGACTGATGTAAGAAATAGAATGCTTGTGTCACTTGTGAAGGCCGAGTTGCAGGTCAAGCTAAACTTTAACATGAGTTGTTCAATTTTATTCATTTGTGAGAAATAACCAGCCATTACTTGAGGCTGCTAGATCAAATGCCAAATACAGCTTCAAGTATAAGCAATGATTTCTAGCAAAACTGAAGATACTTTAAACATTTACTTTTCTTTTACTATTGTGTGTGGTGAACCCTTAATGTACTGCTTTGAATGAACTGGTGTTTTTAATATCTAATTGTATTTCCATTTTAGTACTACCTGTGATATGAGACTTGGGCTTAGTTTTCCCATGCTTGTGTGTGATGTACTGTTGTATGTAGTGAACCTTTTGAAGTATTGCTAAATAAAGTTTTTTTTATTTACTTTTGACTCGCACATTTTTCTACTTATTGGTAACTGTATGTGATATTAAAGACTTATGCTGAAGGGCGGAGTAAAGGGGTGTGGCTATTAAAAGGAATGGGTGTGGCTTGATTGTGCATGGGGCGGGGCTTGTTTCTCAGGAAATGGCACAGTAGAAAGGTGGCAACCCTATCATTATGTTTTTCATTTTCTTCTCAAACAGACCTCTTCAGCGTAGAATGGTTTTCATTTCTGAGGATGTGTGATGTATGAAAACAAATTGTAGTTAGAAGAGCACTTCTTAAATTAGTGATATAGTTTGTTGGGGTGGGGGCAGAATATCAGTTTTCTATAATTTCTTCACAGTCAAAATTAAAGTACCCACATTCCATTGGGTGAATGTGTGAATATTATAAGCCTTATAAGCCTGAGTTTTTTTTTTTTTTTAATTTTTTTTTTTATTGGTTGCTGATGTGGCCTCTTGTATAAAAACTATCTTTCGGCTTTTCCCAGTTAGGGGTCGCCACAGCGGAACTCCGGTCCGCTAATGATTGGCAGTAGATGTGGCCTCTTGTGTACAGTCAGTAAATCCAACATTTCAGAGGTCTTTTGTTGTTACAGTCTGGATCTGTGCTTGGCTTCCATGGGGGGGGGGGGCATTATGTGACCTTTGCAGAAATGACTAGGCAACGTTAATGTCCATAATATATATCCAGTAAGTTCTCACTAAGTCAGAAGTAAGTTTTCTATATTTTGAGAAAAATGTGTTTTTTGCAACTGTAACATGATGTGATTACAATGCCATTCTAAGTGGTTAAAGCTGTGGAGTCACAGAGGTGTGCTGCACTGGGAGCTTTGAAGTTGAAATTGTGTCTTAGGTGTGTTTTGTAGCTCTGTACCTTGCTATTGCTTGAAATTTTGTAATGAAGTCCCAAACTAAGACAGAGGCAAAGCCTTTCCAAGACATTGGGTTTAATTTGCCTTTACTGCCACTGTCTGACATTTTGCATTGTACTCTGCTTTTATTGTGGGTGATGTTGTGAACATTTTTTCAGTACTCTTGAGTACAATAAGGGCCTAAAATACTACTTTAATGAGTTTATTTTCAAACAACTAAAACTGTGGGGTCAAATTCAGAGGTGTTGCTGCATGTGAAGCTCCGAGGTTATGTAGTCTTTAGGTGTATTTTGCAGCTGAACATTTTATTACCTGGAAGTTTTTCATTAAATTTCAAAGAAGGGACAGAAATATAGACTTGCAAAGATAGGCCCAGCTGACATTAGTTCATGTTCCTCAAGCCACTTTTACATTTTGCATTATAGTCGATTTTCATTATGGGTGCTGTGATGGTAAATTTCTTTTCAAACACTGGATGCAATAATGACCTAAATTCTTTACTGAGTTGCTATTACATCATTGTAAAAATTCTATTCATTTCTCCTAAATGTGTTAGATTTGCTTCACTAGACTTCTGACACTCCAGTTCAGACTTGTATAGTAACCTGCATTAAAGGAACATAAAAGCTGTGCATGTGTCATTACAGATGGAACCACAAGCTTAGTGTATTTTGTATCTGATGATCATGTTTCTTTCAAGAAAGTTGCTGTAATATTTTTATCTTTACAGAGAAATAATCCACTATTGCTAGATACAACTCGTAGTCTTACACTTAGCTATTTGTTTCATAAAAATGTATGCTTTGCATGTTTTCAAGCTTGACAAATACAGTATCTATTGGAATTGTATTATTAATGTGCTCATATTAAATTAGAACAAAAATCTCTCTTTGCTAGGTAAAAGTAATATTTTTCTGTAATATTTTCTGTTGTGTTTATAGGTGATAGAAACATAAACATATTTTACATGCTCTGGGAGTCATGCCCATATTTGTGATTCTGATGTCTACTTTACCTAAAGCTATTAGGCTGAGCAAAACAGAATGAAATTGGGATTATCAATGGGTCTGGACCTGATTTTTTAATTATCTTGAAGCCATAGAGAGAGAGTTTGTCATTTGAAGTTAGTGTGGAATTCAAGCCAGAATGGCCTTTGCAAATTGACAGTGCAACTTCTACAAAGCAGTTAATTGAAAACACATTTCATCTTCCATTCCCTTCAGAGTAGAAAAAAGGATACCAAATTAAATATATGATGCTTTTATGATTTCAGACGTAAGAGTATGTGTTTCTATATGAAAGTGCTATCTTCATTTTGTATGTTGAGGCATAAAAATGGTTGTAATTTTTTCATGGAAGGACTTTATAATTCTTATACTAGTGGTGTGGTGTACACAGCTCTCTGTCAAAACTGCCCAGGCTATTATATAGGGAAAACAGAACCTAAACTTAAAAGACTGGGTCTACTAGCATATTAATGACATCAAAAATAAGATAGAGACTGACACTTTAACCAAGCATGTCAAGGGGGGACATTCTCATTTCTTTAAATTTGTTATAGTTGATAAGGTCTCAATGGGGGAAAGCAGTGGTCCATGGCAACTGTTTAGAGAGATGCAAGTTATTCTGGCAACTAAAACTTAATGCTAATAGTTGGCCAGGGTTAAATGATATCTCAAAGTTGTTTACTAAAATTGAATGCATTGAAGAGATGATTGCCTTGATTTCACTTTGTAGCTGTTTTTCATTTTACTAAATGTCTTAAGAACCTGCGTAACTTCCAGTGTATTACCACTTTAAGATGTTTACCACTTTAAGTGTCTAGTTATGTTGGAGGCTTGGCTGTCGTGATGCAAGACGTCATGGTTTTGAACTGTTTTAAAGAGCATGGCTGTAACTTTTTTCTGAGGAAGTTTTAATTATTAAAACTAAAGCACTCATTACATGTTTAGTCTTTTTATAGTGTTTAACACCGAGGTTTGGAACTTTGTTGGAGTCTCTGTTGTTCAGTGCACGTTTTTTTGTTTTTGTTCAATTTCAGGCTCAGCCTGGGTGAAATTCAAAACATTTCACAAACCAAAAATACAGAAATGTAAGTAATAACAGAGTAGTTCAGGCTAAATGCATAGAAAAGAAATCCTGTGTGTATACATTCTAGTGAACAAGCACACTGCAATGTACAATATATACATTCATTTCTAAACTGGGTCAATCTTCAGTGAATCTTGAGAGAGGATAATTGAAAGGCCAATCAAACTCTGTATGACAGAAATCAGTTTGACAGCTCCTAGCTTTAATCTGCAATTACTGCCAGATTAGTCTATTAATGTGAAATCTATTGATGAACTTGTATGTTGTGTTCTAGAATTAAAATGATTCTGGGCAAAAGTCTTCAGTAACCAAAGTATGTTCTAATGCATACAGAATGTTTTGTTTTGATATAAATAGGTCATGACATGCTTAGCACCATATTAAGCATGTATTTTAAATCAATGTAATTTAATTCATTCCTTCTCATGTATATATACATTTTCAAGTTAATAAAGGGGATGTTAGATATGGGGTACATGTAACATTAATGCTTTTCATGTAGCTACATACACTGATTTGCATGTAATGTGATGCACCCTTGATGCTAGATGTTTTATTTGTAATACACACGAGTGATGTCTCTCTACATCTTCTTTGCCTCTCTCTGCCTCATTTAATGATTGTCAAGATGCTACAGTACACCTCTACAATGGTGGGAGGGGTGTAGGGACAAATACAGGCAACTACTGGTATGTTAGACTTAAAAAGAGTGTCTGAGAAGGTCATGGACAGAATCTTGGGTGAATGTCCAGTTGCTTTCCTAGAATAAAGCACTTTCCAAAACAACAACCAACTTGGGTTCATGGATAGAAGAAGCTGTTTGGGTTGCAGAAGAACTTGACAGGGGAATACTAGTAAATTTTATCAGTGTGGAATTCAACAAGGCCAAGACTGAGTCCTGTACTTGGGGCTAGAAGGAAACCAGTAGAAGTTGGGAGTAAGAACAAGTCTTGGAAATTATACTGCTGCTTAGTTAAGTGGATAGACACTGTTTTTTTTTCAGAGGGACCTTGTTTGGAATAAAGAAGTAACTCAGAGTACAGCAGCAGTCGGTCCTGGATTCAGTATTCTTCAGTTTGTTTGTCTACTCGTTTCAGATATGTCGGAATGAATAGTTAACAAGTTCAACCTCCCTGCTATTGACAGTAAGTTGTGGCAGCATTGACAGGTGAGAGAAAAGAGTCTAAGGAAGGATTTTAAAAGTTCACCAAGCGAGCCAAAAGGTAGCAGTTGATATTGAGATGCGACTCTAGACCACAACAGTTCTGCAAAGACAGGATACGAGAGTGCTTGTCATATCTGGACTGCATCAGCAGGAGTCAAGTGAGATAGCAGTGACAGCGGCCAGCTGAGAGCTGGTTTGTATCCTCAGGGGTTATATTCCACAATGATGTAATGTTTGTACTATACCTGGCCCTAGTCAGTACACATGTAGTGTATGCTGTGCATTTTTGGAGATTATACAAACAGACTTATATCAGACTGCTAGAGGTGGTCTGTAGAAAAGCCACCAGAATTGAAAAATATGGCCAAGAGATTTTTGTGGAAGCATAATACAGGTTAATGTAGCATGGGAAAAGGCAATTTTGCCAGTGGATCAAAGTGGGTTAACTGTACCAGATTTTGATGCCTACTGCTCTGTTGGCTGTGTTCAGCATTCAGAATGTGAAACAAAGTGAATTATCCTGGGGCAAACTACTGACTCTATTATGTGTTGAGAAAAGTAAAATACCATGTTGAATGGCCTGGGAAAGAGAACTGTCTCAGGATAATGGGTTCATAGAAGCATTATCAGACAGATCTGATTGATCAGTGAATACTGTTGTAGGAGACAGGGGAGGGGGATAGCAGAGCCAATATCAGTAAGTGTAACAGTCAAGTAGTTCTACAGACAATATAGTAAGGTGGCTAGTTGTAAAAAATCGTATCACCAACCTATGAAACTATAAATAGTGGGAAGAAATATCCAGGAAATTGTTATGGCTAGGCTTGTATATGCCCTAGGGCTGATGGCCTCATACCAACCTATGAACTTGTTATCACTGTTATCATTATTATAATAATGTTGTTATGCTAGCAGGCCATTTATCGATTAGTTCTACACAGTGTACGTATACCAGTAGTATTCCTTATAATTTGTATTACTGGTAGTCTGGTTGATCTCTATCTTTTATCACATCTTCTAGAGAACTAATCTGGTACTGCTTGGAAATCTACCTAAACGTAAATAATGTCCTGATACAAGAACCCATTGTAAAAGTGGGGAAAATAGCGTTGGTGATCTTGGCAATGTCCTGTTATTGCTACTCTCCCAGGAAAAGTTAATATAGTTGTGTGATATATGAAAATTCTCTGAAAGAACAGAGTTCCCCTCTCGCTATCCTGTTCTGTCCTTGGGGATTTTATTTTTATTTTTTTCCCCACATTTGCTTACAAAAAGTAGGAAGCTACTGTTTTGGTAGCTACTGTCTGGAAATTTACAGTTTACACTTCATTGTTGATAATTTCTGCAAGATTGTTTTATTATATCATGGTTGCCATCTTTTCAAAGTCTCCCAAGTGAGGCATAGGCAGCATGGCCAAGACTCAGTGTCTCCATGGGTGTGGTCTTGGCTGCAGAGGGAGTAGCCTTGCAAGCAAAATTAAATGGGACTGTTCAAGGTGATGGTGCAGTTAGCGGATGTGGCAATGTATGAAGTAACAAATAAGCAAACAGTAACATACCAAATGTAGATCCCTCCCAAAGTCATTAGAATAATCTGATTGTAACTGCAAAGTGAATAATCAGTAAAACCTGTTACATCAAGCTTATAGGAAGAAACAATACACACACAAAATGAACTTGCAAGTATATTTATTTAAAAAGTCACGGAAACAGAAGCTAGAAAATATTATACACACTGGATTTACCATATCGTATATGAGAACATATGTGTATTCAAAATGTCAGATTCAAAGTCTAGTTACAGAATGCTAATCAATCAGAACTAAACAATTTTAACATCATTTATTGTTACAATGAATGCTTTCTTCTCTTTAGATTTATTTAGTTCTTATTTCCTATAACCTTCTGTTATGTTTTTTTTATACTAGATGTTTCCCACGTCTTACCAGAATTCCCTGCCCCAGATTTGGGAAGTCCCCCATTACCTGAGGGAATCTCTATGACTGATATCAAAAATCTACTTTCTTCCTACAGAGAACATTGTGAGGTATGCAAGTTACCATTGTAGTAAAAAGAGACCAAGTACAGGTGTATGCATCATACTTGCAGTCAATATGGCAAATGCATTTTCAAGCCACACGTACTACACACTGTAATAGTTTGGCAAGTTAACTGCTCCACAGACTGCTTCAGAAAGAGAAAATAAGTTATTTATTAAAAGTAAATATTATGAATACTACAGTATAATACAATATCTATATAATAATTTTTAGTTCTTAGTGTGAATGCTTCAGTAATTCAATGTAAATGCAGCTACAACATCAGAAAATACAAGAAGTTTGCTATAGAAAGTTGTTTTCAAAATATGTACCATGACCAAGATGAAGAAATTTCTCTTCACTTTAGAATTTCTGGAGAGGATGATCTTTGCACATGCCGTGCAGTAAGTAAAACTGAAATTCTTCAAACTGAATATACTTTTAAGCAATATGTATTCTTTTTCTGGAGCATTTCTCCCCAGGCCTCCACTGAAAACAGGATCTGTGGAACATAGTTGGACTCTCCCGGTCAACAAATGTAAAATAAAATAAATAAATGTACAGTGATTTTTCCAACTCTTAACTGCTAGTTAAACTTGATCTGTATGTGGGCATAGAAAGAACTGGATGTGATGGAACCCTTAAAAGTCCAGAAAAATACCTTGTCACTCTGAAAGACAGGCAAAATTGGAGCAAAGGCCCATCGGTGGTAGCCAGCGAAAATTAGCTTAATAAGGACAGCTTCGCTGTCCATTCCTCTGACCAAAAGTCTAGGGCTTTGGATATGTTTAGGAAGCAAGTCTACACTTCAGCTACATTTGCCTTGTGTTCAGTGAGTTATTTGGCACATATGACAAGGTTTCAGAGAGATTTGAAGAAGCAGCTCTCCAAATTTCTCTCTGGGTCCATGTCTGCATATGGCAAGAAAACTGTAGACTCGCAGCTGATTGCCCTTCAATCCCTATCAAATGTTTCCATGCATCTGATATCCAGCGCAACTGAGGGCACTTTTGAGAGCTGCAGGTACAGGCTTTACCATAAGGAAACATGCTTGGATGGCCTTGTGAAACTTTACAGAGCCCTTCAAGACATCCTTTATTAGCGCCCCTTATGATGGTTTTTGGATCCAAGGTTAAAGGCACACTCTGTAGAAGTCAACAGGATGGAAAAACCCTTTCTGCCATAGGAATACAGTTTTCTAACCCTCCACCCCCCCCCCCCCGAGGACCTTATCTAGAAACCAGAAAAGGGAGCAAAAAGTTGTGGTTTTGGAAGTTTCAGATGTACTTCCTGGATTTCCCAAGTGGTAAAGCAGAGAAGAGAAGGGAAAAGGAAAGAGAAGTCTAAGGAAGAACAAAGAGAAGTAGAAAAATCTACAGAAAAAAAGATCTGAAAAGAGAAAATTGGAAGAGAAAAGATTTGAGAAATCAAGATAAAGCTCTACAGATCTGACTGATCCTGGTTGTAGCACCTAAAACTCCAACGACGTCTGATCCAGTCTTCTCTCTTCAACTAAGATTCTCACCAAAACCATGGAGCCCTTGGCTCCATTTGCCTATTTTACAGGAAAGACTATTCCCCAGATCTCCATTGGTGACATAGTGATTAAGGCTGGCCAATTCCACCGGAAGTCTCACTGAAATGGATGCTAACCATATGATGAGGAAATTCTACTGGGACGACTCCTGGTGCTGACCATGAGTGGAGTTCCAGGTACAGACCCATTTACCCACTTCCCTTTTTTTTCCAGTACTGATTAACTTTTCGGATCCAATTCCCATGGGTCTGAGCTGAGCCCTGCCAGCTCACCTCAGTCTGATCCAGCAGATTGAGGAATGTTGGTGTCTGCTATATCCCTTACTCTCTTGAATTTGATTTTTTGGATCAAGATGAGTCTCTGAGCCAAGTATCTGTGTCAGGTTGCTGCTGGTGGAGTTGATTCTGAAGTTTTCGGAGACGTTTCATCCTCTCAGGGCCTCAGCACTTGGTAGCTTGCATCAGAGGTCCTTCTCAGAGCCTGAGACTTTGGATAGGGGAAACACTTCCCCATCTCCAGTTGTGGCATCAGCTTTCAAGGCTGTTGAAATGGTCTTGACTGAACCAAGAAGGCAGGTGCAGACCTTGAGTTCCAGTTAGTCCTGACTCTGAGTGGATCCTGTGACTTATTCTTCTCATTCTGATCAATGGGGATAGTCAGTATCTATAAGTTTGGAGGATATTCCACACTTGAGCTCCCAGTCTGATTCAGACCTGCCTCCAGAGGTACCCCAGAGACAAGGTCCTAGGAAACAGGTATGCGAACAGAGACACTTAGACTCCTGTTCAGAGTCCAATCACTGAAGGCAACACAAATTTGGATGAAGGTGGAGAGACTCCTAGATCTCACTAAAGATGTCTCATTTGATAACATCTTAGAATTGATGAAACAGAGGGGCGGTTGGTCTACTGAAACCCCTTCCTCAGATGAATCTGTGTTCCTCAAGGCCTTTGGTACAGACTCAGTTGGATACTGGTTGGTACTACCTGCAGATGCCCTCATAGATTTTGTGGCACAGCAGCCATGAAAGGACTGACATAGTGGAACCCTTCCCCAAAAAGCCTGACAGGATTCTATGGGCAACCAAAAGACAGGAATCATTGTACTAAAGGATCACCAGTAGGTGCCATGACAGTAGCGGCAGCCATGAAAAAGGAACTGTCTGAGGAGAGTTCTGTTCATCCCCCAAGTCAAGAACATTGGACAGAATGGGTAAAGGGACTTGTCCTTCAGTGACTTTCACAGTTGGAGTGCTGAATTACCTTGCACATATGACTCATTTTCAGAGGGACCCAGTCAAGGAGATTTGCAAGTCCCTCTCTGGTAACTTACCACTAGATGTTCAAAAAACAGTGGGCAACAAACTGTCTACTCTGCAGTCTGCTTCCAATGTGGCCATGCACCTGCTTTCTAATGCAGCAAGTAGTACAGCTAGAGCAGCAGACACTGTCTTTACCTTCACTGACATGCCTGGATGCATCTCTGCAATTTCATGAAAAGCTTAAAGATGTCTTTTATTAATGCCTCATTCAATGGCTTCATCCTCTTTGGGGCAAAAGTTAAAGAAACTGTTACTAGGAGTGAGTAGGATGGTAAGACCTTACTCTGTATGACATGGGAATCCATTTCTCCATCCCTCAGAGGACCTTTTCCTGGGACCAAAGGGGGTGGTAAGACGATGTGCTTCAGAAAAATCAGAGGGTTATTACCAACATGCTCCTGGAGACAGACCCCCCCCTCCCCCATGCAGATGGGGAGGTAATAAAAATGGACGTCATGCCAGAGGCATAAGTAGACTGCATAGTTTTTGTGGCCCTTTCACAGAGAAACTTTATCTGCGCTACTGAAAGTTTACCTGACTGCCGCACTCTGGAGGCATTTGGTGGGTACTTAACCTTACACTCACAAGTCTGGCACAACATTACATTGGATTCCTGGGTGATAAAAGATAATCACCAGAGGCTACACCATTACCTTTTTGTACCTTCCAAAAAAGAAGTTAAAGGTTCTTGATGTTCCACTCAGTCAGTTGGACTGTCAAGCTACAGAGGTTTCAAAGTTGCTACAAAAAGGTCCCCTGATATAGTTTAGGATCCAGAGTCTATTCCAGGTTCTTTTTAGTTCCAGAGAAAGCAGGAGGACCTTAGGACAATTTTAGACCTCTGCTATCTCAATTTGTGAGACATACAAAGTTCTGGATGGTCATGGTACAGTTCACATTACCTCTGTTGAGGAAGGATGACTGGATGTGCTATGTAGACCTCCAGGGCACACCTACTGTCATATAAAGATACAGAGGCAATCCTGGGGATTTCTATGTTTCTGGCTGGGAGCTAATCATTTTCAGTTCAGAGCACTCGCCTTCAGTCTCACAACAGCCTTCTGGGTGTTCATGGAGATTATGGCGGTGGTAGCAGCTCACCTCCAACTGCAGGGAATCCAGGTGTTTTTGCATTTGGATTATTGGCTCCCAACTGCTACATACAGGGAACTGCTGGTACAACAACAGGCACTACAACTCCATCTTACAGATCTACTGGGGATCATGGTAAGTCAATCAAAAAGCTATTTGTCTCTCACGCAACAATTAGAGTTTACAGGATGTCATATCATCACAGTTCTTCAAACTGCCAGGCTTTGAGATGTCGGAAGTCTGTCCTCACTAATAATGGCCTGTCAGGTAGTTCATCATTCTCTTTCTCAAGCAAAGTTGATTCATCTGTTAAGGTTCCACTTGCAAGTTACCATATGAGAGTATTATTGGGCTTTCTGTCTTCTGGTCAAAATCTACACCCTCTACATGTATTTTCCTCACAAATTTGCAGAGATCATATTAAATGGTGAATAACCTTCCTCTTAGTAACAGAGGGGTGACCTTCTTGTCCCCCAATTCCTTGGGCCACAGTGATCATGAACATTTCCCTTCTGGGGTGAGAGGAGGCATTTTTCGATGGGAAGACTGCTCAAGGTACTTGCTCACCTCAAGAGGTCAACATTCACATTGATATCCTGGAGAAGAGAACAGTCCTTTGCAGACTTTTCAGGACTACCTACCCAAGCGTTTGATACCCCTCAGGGCAGACAACTTGTCAGTGGTCTGGTATATCAACAAATAAGGAGGGTCACGGATATACCCACTTTGCTGGAAAGCCATGAGAGTATGGCCATGGATGATGTCTTACCATCATTTTCTGATTAGCAAAGCACATACCTGGGACATCAGATGTACTAGTGGCCAAGTTGAGCAAGTCAGTCATATGTCCTCACAAGTGGTCTCTCAACCAGACAGTGGCAACGAAAAATTTCATCCACTACGGCCAACTTTGCCTCATACCTGAACAATAAATGTAGCAGTTACTTTGCCCTAATCCCGCCGCAGGTACAGTTGCCAAGGGATGCTCAGTCCACAGTCAGTCCCCAGGGCTCCTCTACGCCTTTCCCCAGATACTATTCTTGACCAAATTAATTTAGGAAAAATGTAAAGTTCAAGACCAGAGTGATCCTCATTGCTTCTTTCTGGCCAAATCAGGTTTGGTTCCCTTTCCTTTGTTCTCTTTTAATATATCCACCTTGGGTGTTGGATCCCATCCCGGATTTCTGAGTTACCCATCCAGGTTGCCTCTACGGGATTTACAAGCACTAAAGTAGACCACATGGTTACTTCAATTTTGGCATTAGCCAGTGATGCCAGGCTGTCCTTATCGGTGGTTCACATTATTTCTTCAAAGCAAGTGGAAAATATGTTTTGTTTGGGCTTCTTTGAGAAAACTGGATCCATCCTCTCTCCTCTTCTGTCCTCTGTCATCGATCCTGGAAATTATCAGAACTTTTTCAGAAGTGGTTTAGTTGTTCTATCAAAATGCAAATGCCTGCAATTTCATGTTTTCACTTAAGGCATAATGACTCCTGTATTGCTTCTCTTAAAATTTCCAAAGCTTTTCTCAAGGGAATTTTCCTGATAAGACCCCCCTCCCATTAAGGATCCAGTTCTCCCACAGGACATTACGTTATGCTTCAAGCCTTAACCCAAATCCTTTTGAACTGGCAGCCTCAGTAGATGTCTGGTATCTCTCATGGAATATAATTTTTCTGGTAGCACTTATATTTGCTAGACTGATTTCTGAATTACAAGCACTATTACCATATCTCATTTTCTATAAAGACAGAGTAAAGTTGACAACAAATTCTTCCTTCCTACTAAAGGTGACATCCAAAGTAAATATGAATCAGTCCTTTGATTTCCCAGTCTTTTTTTTCCCCAAGTTCTCAAACCAAGGGGAACATTTGCTACATCCATTACATGTTCGTAGACAGCTCAGATTCTACTTACACTGTACAAAGGATACAAGAAAGTCAGATCAACTGTTTGTATTCTTCTCTAAAGCAAATTGGGCAGAAATATATCAAAAGTCACAAATTCTAAATTGCCAAAAGTCACATTCTAAATTGCTGTTGGACAGCATTTCCTTTGTTTATTATGACTGGTGTTTACTCCAACACAAAACCAAAAGCCCATGCCTCAAGTGCAATAGCTGTTTCTACAGCATTCATGAAGAGAGTTCCCATTGATGGCATTTGTGCAGTAGCAGCATCATGGTCCATGGTTATCTCTTTACAAATTGGACATGCAATCCAGAGCATGTTCTTCCTTTGGTTCCACTGTTCTCAGGAATGTCCTTTCTTGATACCACCCAGGTACCTTTTTTGCATTTTGGGAATTTGTCTCAAATGTTGAATCAGACAAAATTAGACAACATCAGATATGAAAGTTATGTACTTAGCATAATGATAGTTTTGTGTTGTCTCATCTTCTTCCATTTCAAAATCCCTCCCTCCTTCCCCCTATTAGTATTATCACTGACAGCTTCTGGTGATTGACAGACATCACCTAAGACACTGTCTTTTCACAATTTTCCTTTGATTCTTACTGTGTCATTAACATGTTTATCAGCTGGGACAATTGGAGGTTCTTAAAATTATAGGAGAAGATCTATAATTTAGTTAGTCAGCAAACTCGATCTGAGGTAACTTAGTTAAGAGGAGGGAATTATGGGTAGGGGAGGAGTCAGAGCCTTGGGTCTACAGCTCAAGAAGAAAGTGGAGTTTGGATTTAGTCAAATTCAGCAATCCAAACACTAAATCGGAAGAAAATGTGACAACACAGATCTGTCATTTTGGTAAATGCATAGCTTTTGTATTTCATCTCAAAACAGTACTCTATACCAAGACTTGAGGTTGTCGCACATACTAAATTACTCAGGGTCACCACAGGTCCTCATCATTGATAGTCAAGAATTTGACTTGCACATCTAAAATACTGTTAAAAAGATCCATGTAAAAAGGTCTCCTCTAAAAAGCATTACCCTATCTTATGTTGCAATCTAAACAGACCAGTGCCCTTTCTTATATCTATTGTAAACTCCCTCCTATGACTGTCCCCTAATCACAAATGTCAACCCCTTTTAACAAAGCTAGAACAATGTTATAATACAACTGAAAAATTTGCAACCCACTTTAAGTAAAATCCATCACTGTCAAGCACACAACCAACTAAACTGGTTGGTATTCGCCAGGTATCAAAAATACAGTCAATTTAAACTTGCCCAAAGTATACTGCATCACCCAAACAAATGTCCAGCACTGAAGACAGTAATGCTGTGATACTCCTCATTTAGATCTCTCAGGTCTAAGGACACATCCTGCCCAAATCCATAGACCAAACAGTAAACGTGGTGAAGCAAGGTATTCTTCATACATGTCAAGGTTCATAGATTAGTACTAGGTAACTGAGCTTGTGTTGCTCATGTGAGAATCAATTCCCACACCTTGTGTCTGTAAGCTAAACACTTCTTCACTACTATGCCATCATTTAACTCACCTAAAAACACCTATGACAAATCATAAATCCAAAATACTTCAAAGCAAATCTTCAAATCCTCCCCTTGGACTCCAACTATGCCTACCACTTTTCTCCTGGCTAAATATTACTGTGTGTCCATCAGTCCTCTATCTGTAGTGTCATTGTGGTCTTCTTACATATAATCTATGCTTATGAACTTTCATCAGAAGACTCAATAACTTAGCCTCACATAGACATTCTTACCCAACAGTCTGCTGTCTAGTAGCAATGACCTATTATATTGCACCTGACTATTAATCTAATGGAAATTCTTAACATTATCATTGCAGCTTAGCAAAACTGAAATGTAACTCTGTGGAATATAGTAATATCTAGGATCGATCTCTTTTTTTGTCTTGTGCTTTCTGTATTTTTTTGACTAACATTTGCTGTTTTGCACTGTATTGTACTGTATGTCAAATGCTGTTTTTTATTCAGATCTCCTTGAGCACCGTAATGGCTGGGACACATGAAAGATACCCTTAAGCTTTGAAAGCTGGCGGGTGGTCATATCCTTGACAGGATATAACCCGAAATAGCTTAGGCTACTTCAACATTGATATATTAGAACATTTACTAAAGGAAAATTCCACCTTCTCCTACAGTTTAACTCAACTCTTAGCGTGCTTTTCTCCCTACAGTATGATTCCAGTATTGTGTAGGTACCTGAAACCTAATTGTACTTTATAAAACTATCATTTCTTCACTTTGGTATCAAAAGAAGGGAAAGACTGCCCACTTTTTTTTAAGCTTAACTTCTCACAATAAGTTGTGGAGAAATTTGTCTACACTTGCATGATATACCCCAGACACATAGAAATTTGTAGTCAGGAGCTCATGCTGCTGAAAACAAGACAGAGGTGTGAAACTTTTTACATTGTCCTGATTACAGAGAGGAAGAGAACTTACACTTATTCACAGCTGCTTCCAATGTAGCCATGCCTTTCATAGAAAAATGGAGCAATTAGATCAATCAATGGTTCAAAGTCAGTTGTCACCTCTTTTGACAACTTTACATAAGCATCACAGTATTGAAATGCTAAGCTTTAAACCTTAAATGTTTGTTGCTTATACTATACATTTTAAGATGACTTGAATGTAGTATCAAAGATGTCTGCCATTTAGAGAAAAGTCAGAAAATATATTTTTTTGTATAGTATCGCCACATTTACCAAAGTGGAGGGGGAGCAGCTGTCAATTCATCTTGGACTACAAAAAGATACTTTAAACAAAGGCCTGCAATTTAACTGTTTTGGCTGCAGCTGTATATTTTCTTAGTATATTTTAAAACAAGCCGAGACACGCACAGATGAGGACCATTCAAGAAATAAAGGAAGCAGTCCTGTTACAACCAGTATGTAAGATGACCGTGACTGACACTAATCCCATTGTATGTCAATGGAATGGGAATACACCACTATTTCTTATGCCTAGCATGGCTCATATAAAGCAGACTTGAAATGAATTATGGGAAAGAGAAAGGTTTGAAGAAAAATAAGATCACCTTGATATGTTATGCCTCACTGACAGCCATTTTGCAGAAAATATCTTAAAGTTCTGTAAGAAGCAGTCCACGTGAATTTGAGCTGTTAAAATAACTCAGAAAATGGATATAGAGTGAAAAAATAGCTACAATTACAAATAAAGCACTTAGAGTGATTTTGAGATGTTAAAATAGGTCAGGAAACAGAGTGAAAAAACAGATTTTTTTTTTAGTTTTAGTGTGGAATTTTCCTTTAAGTTTACTTACACAACTTTACTTAGCTTGTCATTAGCATAACCAGTTACTGAAATTCATGTGTGATAGTTTTTGAAATTGAAGTAACATATTATTTTGTATCGGATGTTACACTGCAGATTTCTGACATTTTGTGTTTTTTCACAAAAAAGCAAGTAAAACTGTGTACCATATATGCTCACTATGTATCTGTCTTATTCAAGCTAGTAAATCTAAGTGTCTTCCTGTTGCTGCCAAACTCCATAATATAGTCACCCCTTACAAGCTGTGTAACTTTTCCCAGATGTCTACCTCACTCCAGATCTTTCAAACCAAACTGCACTGTGCAGAACATTCCTCCATTCTTGCATCCAAGCTCTCGCAGTCCCTCTCCCCCTCAGAGGAATCTCCTGTTTCTTTACTTTCAGAGCACAACTTAAAAGACACCACCATGAAAAATCTGACTGCAAGTGCTTTTCCACTGGACACATCTCCTAACTCCTCCATCACCTAAATCACTTTTAATTCCACTTTCTGTTCTTACCAGCTGCTTGCATCCCATATTTACTACCAAAATTAATCCAGATTTGTTTTTCTCCTCTGCTACTACTTGCTCACTGTTTCTGCTGTCTGTTAGACTTCGTACCTTCTGTGATTACTCAGTGTTTTTGAATCAGTTGTTTTATTTTTTATTTTTATATTTCATTTCTTCACCTGGACAGTGCCTGCAAATGGTGTGTTGTGGGCAGTGTACTACCCTAGTAAACAAACTTAAATAAATATTGCTGCAAGTTCAAATCTACACAGTTGAACTGAAAAAAAAAATAATAAAAACTGAACCATGTATTTCTTTTCATTCACTACATTGTTAAAAAAGAAAAGAGAGAGACCTGAGTGAAGTGACTACACACACACACACACACACACACACACACACACAAGCACACAGACACGCACACAGCGTGACTGATCCAGATAATGTAGGACAACACAGGAACAAGCTGAGATAGTGTATTGGAGTATTTTTTTTTATTTTGTCCTTCACTGCAGTCATAATGTGCACAAAGTACCTTTGATTTCTTACTAGGTAGTTTAACATTAGAAACTAGATCGCTGTTGTGGTAGCCTAAGCCACTAGGTAATATCCTGCCAAGGATATGGCAAAACACATATAGCTTAGGCAATTGCACCGGTGATCTATTAGAGCATCTATATTGGTAAGTTTACTTACACAACTGTACTTTCTTCATTCAGGTTGTTTTTCTGTGAAGTCCTTTTTATAGTGGTAGTAGAGCAGTCCATGTACTCATAAGAAGAGAGATTAAGTTATTGTTTTTTTACAAAGTTTTTTTAGCTGCTTCTCAAATATTAAAATGCTTTCAGTAGTAGGAAGAAGTAATTTTAGCACTCCCCCCCCCCCCAACTTAATTTATCCAAGTACCATGGGTTTCTAATACCATGATGGGAATATGGGAATTGTCCCCTTTCCTAAGTAGGGGTACACTTAGAGCTCATGAAATTAGTATTGCTTCAATCTTTGACATTAGGCAAGAGTGCTCAGCAGCCACAATGTGCTCAGATTGACCTCCTCTGCACTTCATACAGTGTTGTATGTATTAGTAGAATATTTAAGTATGATGGTAAATTATTTTTATTAGTCCTGTTCCTAGTACTATTGGATCTGTCTGGGTATCTTTCTTCCCCATTGCTGTTGTTTCTGTTTGTAAATACTGGTATTTTATGAGTCAGTCTCTCTCTCTCTCTCTCTCTCTTTCTTTCTCTCTCTCTGCAAAATACTGTAATCGCTGGGTGTAGCAATTTCAGTGATCAGCGCTACTTTTTGTCTGTTTTGCACGGACTACTATATTTGGTTTTCTTGCATTTTGTAGTCCAAGAGGAATTGATTCTGCAAACGTCTCTCAGTGCATTGACAGTTTTAACAACTCTGCAGTAGTGTGGGGGAAGGGGACTGTCAGTTC
Organism: Protopterus annectens; assembly: GCF_019279795.1. NCBI lineage: Eukaryota > Metazoa > Chordata > Ceratodontiformes > Protopteridae > Protopterus > Protopterus annectens. The sequence continues at coordinate 184,772,297 of NC_056747.1, read as the reverse complement.
CTCTTGAACTACAAAAGAAAATCCTGAAAAGGCCTACAGTTTAGCTGCTTTTCCGGCTGCAGCTGGATAACGTCTAAGTATAGTCTCAAACAAGTTCTGAGCCAAACATAAATGAGGGTGATTAGAGACAGAAAAGAAGCCCTTTTACAGAAGGTAAAGAAGATAACAGTGACTCACGCAAATCCCATTATATGTCAATGGCATGGGAATTCAGTTACTTCCTTCTGTCTGGCATGAGTCATACAAAGTAGTATGGGAAAGAGAAAGTGTTGAGGGAGAACAAAACCACATTGATACATCAAGCCCCATTGGTAGCCATGTTGTGGAAAACGGGCTAAAATTACAAATAAAGCACTTAGAGTGATTTTGAGGTGTTAAAATAGGTCAGTAAACACAGATAGGGTAAAAAAAAAAGCAGATGTTATTTGGTTCTAGGTTAGAGTTTTCCTTTAAATCAGTCAACTCTTCTCTTAAATCATTTTCTTCTAAACTGAGGGCACATTCTTTGTTTTCCGTTTCCTTTGGGCATTTTATAGAAAGTTCCAGAGCATCTTCCTATGCCACATTCTCTTCAGTATTTGTGTCATACTTTGCTCTTTAGTATGGGAGTTCTCTGCCCTATCACTCCACAACATTGACTGCAACAGCGTTGCAACAGTTTCTTGTTCCTCCCCTTGCTGTTAAACTCCAACTGAACGTTTGTACTGGTTTCCCATTGAACTCTCCAAAGTATCTTCATATGACAACTGATCAGATGTTTGTCACTCTACTAGGTTCTCCTTAATTTGGGTATCAGTTGCTGTATCCTGCAGTGGTGCTTTCTGGGTTAGATTTTCTGCACTAAATCCTTCACTTCGCAGGTACTCCATAATCTCACTTTCTATTTCTTTGACTTCTCCATTACTAATCCTCTTTTCTACTTTTCCTCTCTCTTCTTTTTTGGATTGTAAAATTTTCCATGTCCGGATGCCGTTGCCTGTGTTTCTCTTCAAATATCTTTGGTGCTGCTCTTTTTGTATTGATTAGTTTTGCTTTCTCCTTTGCATAAATATTGCACCATATTAAGTTTATTTTTTCTTTCCCATGTCCATTATTTCTTATTCAAATGTCTCCTGCTCCTCCTGTTTCTCCTTACTTTGGAGACTTGTTCCATCATGCTGTGATGCAACTGTCAGACCTTCTACATTAAATCCTTCAATTTGCAAGTATTTTGTAACTAAAGCTTCTATTTTCTAACTTCTACTTTACTAATTTTCTGTTCTACATTCCCTCTTCATGATCTTATTTTTTTATTGTGAAATTGTCCATGTCTGGATGCCTTTGCCTGTATTTCGAATATCTTTGGGGGCTGCCTTTTTGTGTTAATTTGGCTTTCTCCTTTGCATAAATATTCTGCCATATCAGATCTCTTTCTCTTTCCCATGTCCGTCTTTCTGTTTTATACTTTTCAAAAGTCTCTAGATTTTGTTCATTATATTTTCGCATTTCCTCAGATGCTTGCTTTTCCAAATAGATCAAGGATGTTCTTCGTGTTTCACTGTTGCAGTCATTACATTTGGGTAATTTGCTGGCAGGTTGTCGTCAGTCGGCCTGAATATGAAAGTCTTGGGTCCTGCGTCGGTTGCTGTCTCCTCTTCCATGATGTCAGGTCATCAGGGGTATAAAACATGCAGCCGACGCCATTTTCTTTAGTCTTTCTTGCCGCGCGGTGCCTGAAGCAGAAGCGGTTTGTAAGTGCTGGCTGACTGATGAAATTTTCGCATTCGAGTTTCAGAACCGAAGTCTTCAATTAAAGCTAAGTACCCTGTTGGGGAAACTTTTTCTTGCTCCTTACCGATGTCAGTAAAAGTTAATTGCATTACTTGTGGGAAGCAAATACCTCATAAGGATTTCCATTTGTACTGTATTCCTTGCCTAGACCCAGATCATAACGTGCCTTGCTGTCGGTTTGTGCTAGATTTAACCAATGCACTATTAAGCGTCGGTATATCTTTGCTTCAGAATATTTTGGAAACAGATTTAACTACCCTGAAATGTCATCTGATAGCAATCAGACTACCAGAGTTCACAAAAAATGCAAAGAAAAGGACAGAGACAGACCGTCTAGGTCCAAAACCGACGACGAAGCTTCTCCTAAGCCAGTCAACGGTTCGCTGGTACTCAGTGAGGCACTTTTGCAACCCCTGATACCCGCTACTTTCGAGTTGCAGGCTTCTGCCAAGACCCATGTGGAGTCCGGCATGATGTGAGATTCTCAGAGTATTGTACCTGCGGATGTCTCTCCCTCGGATGGGTCCAGAGCCACTGAGCAGGCAAGGGCTTCTGAGGGTGTTTTCAGGCCTCAGCATTTCTACATAAAACCGACGCCAGCTTCAAAAACAAAGACAAAAGCAACTTCTAAGGCTAAAAAACTGACACATGAGCCACGTGCTCAGGCCTCTATGCCCAAAAAACAGATGATCAAAATGGCTGAAGACAATTACCTTGATCAGGGATTCCCAAACCCCCAATAAGAGGCCTAGGCAAGACACTGATTATGAATCTTCAGATCAGGTTTCTATTTCTCCTGATTCCTCTTCTGATCAGGAATTTTCCATACCACCCTATGAGGATTCAGATGCAGAGGAATCCATCCCATCTGCATCTCCTCCTGAAGATTATTCTTTTGGAGAAACCTTGCATACTTTGAGGGAACATTTTCATTGGGAGAGTCAAGATTTCTCAGAATCAAAAAATAGGCTTAGGGATTTCCTTCTTCCTCAGCATAGGCCTTTGGCCATACCTCCTGTATTAGACATTGTTGATGATGTGTTTTCGGAATCAAGCATGGCTCCAGATTCCCTACATTGGCTCCTAGCAAGCCAGACAGATATTACAGGGTGCCTGACTCCCACAAATTTCTATTCATAAATCCTGCTGCTGACCCTGAAACTATCTCACACGGTCCCAAAGGTGTAAAGGCCTCAACAGCTAAGAATCCTACCCCCTCTGATAAAGATTCCAGGGCGCTGGATAGATAGGGAAAGAAGGTTTATACGTCTGCAACCTTGGCAATTAGGGCCTTAAACTGCCAATTCCATATGCTTAAATATCAACAGCATGTTATGGGATTACTGAAAAAGAAAATGATGTTGACTTTTGAATGTGTGGAAAATAAAGAATTACAGGAATTGTTGCATGCAGCAGAACAGGTTGGAACGCATACTTTGCAATGTGGTTTTGATTCCTTGGAGGCCTCCTGCAGGGCCGCAGTTACTGGATCTGTGATTAGAAGGCATGCCTGGCTCAGGAGCAAAAACTGCCTGATCATGTTAAAGCTAAATTGTTAGATGCACCTTTATAGCATGATACTCTGGTGATAAGGCAGAAGAAGTTTTAAAGAAAATGGAAGACAAAGCTAAGTCTATGCAAACTGTAAAAGACTTCTTACAAGTGCAACCACCAAGATTCAGTAGACACTGGCTTACAAAAAATAGGTCCTTTCCTGTTTCCGAAAAAGCCTCACGAGGCAGATCCAGGCACTCAAAAGGCTGTAGATACCAATCACAGTGTTCTTACAGGTTAAAGCAATGGGGTGCCTCTACCTCCAAATCTGGAGGAAACTGAGCACAACCCTACAGTAAACAGTCTCAATGACTTCCCTCTGCCATCACCAAGCACTTATCTTTTGGCAGCCCCCTTAAAGGGAAAACTAGCACTTTATGCTCAAAATTGGCAGTTAATAACACAGGACAAGTTGGTATTAAACACAGTATCCAGGGATACAGATTTCATTTCCATACCTTGCCAATTCCAAACAGTTGGCCAGATCTGCCACAAAATCAATGGGCAGAGGCACAGAAACAAGTTACGTCCCTCGTGGATATGGGGGCTACTCAGCCAGTACCAGAACAGGAAAAAGGACAAGGGTTTTACTCAAGACTGTTCTTGGTATCCAGAAAAGACGATGCCTGGCGCCCAATACTGGATTTATCGATTTTGAACACATTTTTGGACATCCCAAAATTCAAAATGCTGACTTTGCAATAGCTTCTGCCCATGCTGGGCAAGAATGCTTGGCTAGTGACTCTAGACTTAAGAGGCATACCTGCATATCCCAGTAAGGGAATCATGCAGAAGATACCTCTGATTCAAAGCTGGTTTCATGCATTACCAATTCTCTGCACTGCCCTTTGGCTTATCTACTGCACCCAGGGTCTCTACAAAGTGCCTGGCACCAGTAATTCCATTTTGCAGACAAAGAAGCATACAAATCTACCCTTACTTGGACGACTGTCTCATTCAAGCAGAAAACAAGGACATTCTTCTTCAACATATGGCGTTTGTAAAAAGGCTTCTAACATGCCTAAGGTACACCAATAAACAAAAAGAAATCACAACTGGGTACCCTCTCAAAAGATTACATTCCTGGGTGCAAGTTTGAATACAACTGCCCAGATGGCTTACCTTATGCCAGACAAACAAAGGCAACTTACTATTTACTTCAAACAGATGGCAACAAAAACCCAGTTATCTGCAAGACAAATTCTGCAGGCTTTGGTGTTAATGGCATCCTGCATTCTACTAATTACATATGCAAGACTGCATATGAGGAAACTACAGTGGTATCTGAAATTTTTACAGAGTCAACATTGCCACAGTCTGGAAACAATGATTCCTCTCATTCCCTTGCCTACAACAGGAGTTTCTTTGGTGGGCAGAGACATGTCACCAGAACATGGGACGGTCTTTCACTCTACCCCCTGCCAACCAAACCCTAACTACAGATGCATCAGACTATGCTTGGGGGGCCACCTGGTGGGGAGATGCATTCAGGGCATATGGAGCACAAAACAAATGCATCTGCATATCAACCAGAAAGAGATGTTAGCTGTTCAGGATGCCCTGACGGCCTTCAAGGACTTACTTCATCCAGGACAACTACTGATAAAGACAGACAACACCATGGTTATGTGGAACATAAGCAGGGGGGTACACATTCCTACCCCTTTTGCAGACTAGCCATGGCATTGTGGGACATGGCCTTGACTTACCAAGTACATCTTCAAGCTCAGTTCCTGTCAGGAAAACAAAATACTCTGGCAGACGACCTAAGCAGAAATCTTATGGATCCTCACGAGTGGAAACTGGATCCACAAGTCTTCAGCATGATAACAGAGAAATGGGGGAGCCCGGACATAGATCTATTTGCCTCTCCCCAGATTTATCAGTTGGACAAATTCTGCACAAGGACTTATCACAGACAATCATGGAAAGTGGATGCCCTATCCTTCAGTTGGAAAAACCTATCAGTCTACGCCTTTCCTCCTCTGCCTCTTCTTCCCAAGGTCTTACTAAAGGTCAGACAGGAAAAACCAAAAGTGATCCTAATTGCCCTGGACTGGCCTCACCAGCACTAATACCCATTTCTAAGGAATATGTCTCAACTCCCTCCTTGGTACTTGCCTCAAATACCTCATCTACTGTCTCAGCAGAACAGTCAAATTCTGCACAATCCGCTCCAAACTCTGAATCTGGCAGCATGGCTGATCATGTAATTATGCAAACAACACCTCTCAGTAAATCTGTGATGGATGTCATTTTGGAAGCCAGAAGGCCTAGTACTAGAAAATCTTATTTATTTATTTATTTATTTCAGTTTGATTACCGGGGAAGTCCACTGGGCCAAGAAGTGCCCATTTTCAGTGGAGGCCCGGGGAGAAAAGCTCCATGTGCAATACAATACAGTGTAGGTTACAAAATACAAAGGTTACAAAATGTTGTAGAAGAAGTACAAAATACAAAAGAAAAACCAAAAGCAGGAGTAAGTAGAGCAAGTAGAGCTTGGAGGGAAAGTTTATGTAGGGTGAAAGCATGAGCATTTCCATTTGAAGGATAGGTGAAGGAAGAGTTGGTTTTTGAAGGTTTCAGTATTGGGGATAGTCCTAAGTGAAGAAGGAAGAGAGTTCCTTTTTTACCTAGGGAGAAGGAGAGTAGAAGCTGACCAGCAGGAAGTTTGGGTTTATGAATAGAGATTAGGTTTTGGTGTTCAGATCTCAAAGATCTGTTTGGGATATAGGGGGGAAGAATATTCTTTAAGGCTGGGCATTTATCAGGGGAGAATATTAGTTTGAGTGTTGGTTAGCTGGAGATAGTCTAAGTGGTTAGGGAGTTCTAACCAGTTCAAGGATTGGAGGCAGAGGCAGTGATGAGTTGAAGTTTTAGATTTTGTGGCAAATTTGGAGATCTTATTGTAGCAAGCTTCAAGTTTAGAGGTGATGGATGTGGACAGATTGGTTAGAAGAGGGGCTCCATAAAGAAGAGAGGGTAGAAGGTAGGTTATTGCCAGGGTGTGCCTAGAGGAGTTGGAGAGAAATTGATTGTTCCTATATAGCATGTCTAGCTTTTGGTGGGTTTTCTTTATGTTTTGTAGTATGTGAAGATCGAATTTGAGGTGTTCATCTATGGCAATGCCAAGGAGTTTTGCTGAGGGGACTACTTCTATTGCAGTGGATGATTCGCTTTGTACCTTGAAAGTGTTTTTGTCAAAGGAGAGAACCTTGGAGGGGAGAAATATTAGGATTTTAGATTTATTAGAGTTGAGGGACAGGTGATTTTGGTGCATCCAGCTCTGTGGTGGAAAAAGCTATTTGAGTTTTGTTCAGTAGTTCAGGAATATTAGGGGCAGTGCAGACCAAGGTAGAGTCATCAGCGTATTGGATGACTGTAGTGTCAGGGATGACAGAGTGAAGGTTATTAATAAAGATGTTGAAAAGCATGGGTCCAAGGATGGACCCCTGGGGAACACCAGTAGGAGTAGGCAGGAAGAAAGAGGAGGAGTTTTTCCATTTGACAGCCTGTGATCTGTCGGATAGGTAGCTGGAGAACCAGGAAAGAGTATTAGAGGAGAGATTGAGGTTGGCAAGGTGGAGGAGAAGATGGGAATGGGAAATGGTGTTGAAGGCTTTAGAGAGATCTAGCAGAACTGTGGATACTATGAGTCCAGAGTCTCGAGCTAGATTGACAGTTTCTAGACAGGATAGTAGGGCAGTTGTGGTACTATGGCCAGGACGGAAACCATGCTGGGTGGGAGTAAGAAGGTTGTTCTGAATTAGGTATGGCAAAAGTTGAAGGTGGACACATTTTTCTAGAATTTTAGATATGGATGAGAGGAGGGCAATGGGGTGGAAGTTGGAGATAGAGGTGTTTTTGCCTCCTTTGTGGAGAGGAAGAATGTAGGCTGAATGCCAGAGTTTGGGCACATATGATTAATTTAAGGATCTATTAATCAAGATACTGATTGGGAGAGCAATTCCTTCAGCTGCACACTTGAGGAAAGAGGAGGGTATGTTGTCTAGGGCATTTGAGCAAGGCTTTAGTTTAGATAAAATCTTTTTTATAAGAAAGGTAGATACTGGTTTGAGATGGAAATAGGGGGGGTTTATTTGGGGAGGTAGGTGCTTTGAGGGGGGAGTTGGGAGGGTTCATATTTGGGAATGTTTTAGTTAGTTTAGCTATGGATTCAGTGAAGAAGGTATTGAAGTTGGAGCTAAGTTCATTGTCAGTTAAGCTAGGATCAGGGCAGGGGTTATTTCCAGATCCTGGATGGAGAAGGGAGTTAACTGATTTCCAGAATTGCTTAGGGTTCTTACTGTTGTTTTGCTGAAATTTATTATAGTAGTTTTTTTTGTCTTTGGTAATAAGTTTTTTTGCTTGGTTGCGGAGTTGGGTATATTGGAGTAGGGCAGAGGACAGTTTATTTTTCTGGTAAAGGTTCCAGGATTTGTCTCTGTGGCGCATAATTTGTTTAGTTTCTTTGGTGAGCCAGGGGGCAGGATTGTTTTTAATTAGTTTGTTTCTTAGAGGTGCTAGGGAGTTAAGAGTCTTTAGGAAAATAGAGTTAAAAAGCTCTACAGCGTCGTCAAGAGGGAGAGAGTTTAGGATTTGCCAGTTAATTTGTTTAAGGATGTTGGAAAAAGTAGAAGGGTTGAAATTGCTAAGGTTACGAGTTTGAATGTAGACATGTTGGTGTTGGATGCTACTAATTGATCTATGGATGAAGGCAGGGAGGTGATCACTGAAAGTGTCAGGAATGGTGCCAGAGTGATTTTGTTAGGATGGGAAACAAGTATCCAATCAAGGATGGAGCCTGGGGGTTGTTTTTTGTTGGGACAAGTTATAGAATGGATTACTTGAGTGAAGTTGTAAAGGTTAATAGATAGAAGAGGGGAAGGAGTGTTGATTTTATTCCAGTCAATATTGACATCGCCTAGAATAAAGGTTTCATATGTTATTTCGGTTGAGGCCCAGTATAGGATATCTTCGAGGGTTGGAGATATTATTGCCGGGTGAGATGTATATAGAAATAATGCAGATGGTTTTGTGTTTGTTCAAACGGAGAAGGCTAGTTGTGATTTCAGAATTTTTGAATTGAGGGGTATGAATTTGGCGAGGAATTATGGAGAGAAGGTTGGAGTAGATTAATGCAGAGCCTCCACCTTTTTTATTTAAACGGTCACTTCTGAGGATGTGGTAGCCAGGAGGTAGGATTTCAGAGTCAGTAATGTGGGGTTTTAGCCAGGTTTCGGATAAGGCTAAGATGTCGGGTTGGTAGTGATTGATCCAAGCATGGACAAGGTGAGATTTGTTGTTAAGGCTCTGGGCATTGATAGTGAAGATCTTAAGAGAACTAAGAGGGGAAGAGGGTGAAGTTGGGGAAAGGGAGGATGTCTTGTTTATAGAGGGTGAGGAAGGAAGTGGAGGGATGGTGAGGTTTGAGCTGAGGCAGGGGCCAGGGTTTGGATGAATGTCTCCAGATAAGGCTAGGATATTGTAGGTAATAAGTTTTGGCCTGAAGTGTGTGGAAGGAAGGTATTTATCAGAGGTTAGTAGAAATTTAAGAGAGGGAGTTTTTATAGTGCTAGGGAAAAGCTTAAGATGGAAGAGGTGCAGTAGATTGGGACAGATAAGAGAGGAGGATATGTTGTGAAAGTGAGAGAGTAGTGAAGATTGCAGTGGAGTGGTAGGGGTAGTTTGGATGGTGGGAGGGAGTTGGAGGGCTATATGAGAGTAGGAGGTCACATAATATAGCGGTATTAATAAGATGAGGAGTAAGCAGGGGAGTCGGATGGTGTAGGGATAATGGGAGGGCATGTTTGGAAAGGGTGGGGACGAGATAGAAGTAAGGTGAGGAAGATGAAGTACTAGTTAAGGTGGGAAGTTACAAAGGAGGATGAGGAGAGTTAATGAGATAACAGGGAATAGGGGATGGCTAAGTCAAAAGTGATGTAGGTTTAGGGTGGGAGGAGTAGAAGTAATGGAGGAAATGGGAGGAGGAGTATAGTATGATAAGACCAAGGGGGTGGATAGTTAAGAGAAGAGTGTGATAGGGTTATAGAATAGGGGAGGGGTGGTAGTAAGAGGTCTATGAGTGGATGAGGGATTTGGTAGGAGGAGTTAGGTAGGTATAAATGTAGCGGTGGTGGGGGCGGGTGGAAATTGGGGGCAGGGTAGGGGAGCGGAGTGAGCCCGCAGGGCGAACGGAGCAGGAAGAACCAGAGAAGGCTAGAGAGGTTCAAGAGCCAATCAGTGGAACATTGAGGCAGAGGGGTAAGTTTGCAGTATGGGGAGTAGAGGGAACCAAGTAGGTTAAGATAAGAGTGGGTTTTGAGAATGTAGGAGAGAGTGAAGAGAAGAAGAGTCTAGCTAGAATGGGCTAAGAGAGTATAGGAGATAAAGTAAGAAGAAGAAAAATTAGAGCTTAGAGAGAAAGCCTGAAGAGAGTGAAAGTAAGTCTATTATAGAGTGAAAATAAGTCCATTATAGAGGGGGGAGGATACCATCTAGTGGACAGTTGCAGAAGTGCGCCTTAGTCCACTAGGATGACCTCTGGACCAAGGTGGACTGGAGGAAGAAAGGAGCTGGTGTAATTCGGGGAGCAGGATGAGGGGGAAGAGCAGGGAAATGGAGCAAGGGGGGTTTAGGCTGCTGGCTTCTAGAGTAAGCTAGCAAGGTTTAAACAATAAGGTAATAAAGGTTTTGCAGCAGAAGCACATACTTCCTGGCAATCTTCTTGGTTCGAATTCCGAAAGGGGATGAGGCTGTAGAGTAGTTGCTATTGCTTAGGCAGTTGGACGAGCTGTCTTAATATAGGCAGGACTAGGAGTCTGTCCAGGCTAGATCACAGGGGGAAAATCAGGGCCAAACAGCTGGAAAACAGGAGAGAAAGATGTAAGCGAAGTAGTATTTTAGAAATATAAAGCACACCTAGACACCTAGTAGCAGTAATAGGCAGTTACTGTGCATACATTAACAGTAAAGACAAACAACATGTAGCAATAATAGTAAAAATAATTCGACAGGACAGCTAGTAGTTAGCTACAAAAGGAGTTAGCCATTTAGGATATAGAAGTGCTCAAGTATGCTCTATGCTACATTTAGGCAATACATAAAAACAAAATTTATGCTGATAAATGGAAGTGATTCTGTGCTTGGAACCAAGCACAAGGGACTGACAAAGCAAAGCCAAATATTCCTCAGATTTTACAATACTTGACTGAGATGCTTGACAAGGGCCTATCTTTTTCATCAATAAAAATCCATGCCTCTGCCATCTCGGCTCATTACAACACAGAGCCTCCCATCTTTTCCCATCTTCTGCTAAAACAATATTTTAGAGGGGCCAAAAATTTAAGGCCTCCCAGAAGATCACCAACTCCTGCATGGGACCTCAATTTTGTGCTGGAAAAGCTCACCCTGCCTCCATATGAACCAGCAGCTACTGCGGATATGAAGTTTTTATCTTGGAAAACATCTTTCCTTCTGGCAATCACTTGAGCAAGAAGGGTTTCAGAACTACAGGCCCTCATGGCTGTGGAGCCTTTTATTACATTTCACCCAGACAGGGTGTCCCTCAGGACCAGTCCTGCCTTTATGCCTAAGGTGGTATCCAGTGTGGCTCTTAACCAAACTATTCACCTGCCAACTTTTTACCCAAATCCGCAGAACAAGGGGGAGCAGATTCTGCATTCCTTGGATGTACACATACAACTAATATTCTATTTAAACAGTACCAAATCTCTAAGAAAGTCTGAGCAGCTACTTGGGGCATTTGCTGCAGGATCAGAGGGAAAGGCTATTTCAAAGCAGACTATTTCAAACTGGATAAGCCACTGCATTCGTTTCTGCTATTTGCATCATGGTAAACCAGTGCCCAAGGGAATCAGGTCACATTCCACCAGGGCTGCATCTACCTCAGCAGCCTTTCTCAGTGGGGTGCCAACCAAAGACATTCTAGAAGCTGCTACTTGGAGCTCTGTTCATACTTTTACAAAGCATTATCATTTGCCTCTCTTCTCTAAGTCCAGGGCAGGCTTTGCCACTGCAGTTTTGCAGGGCCTTACAGCCGCTCCTAACGCTATTTAGTTCCAGCCTCCCCTCCATAGCTTTGGGATTCTACCCAAATGTAATGACTGCAACAGCAAAACACGAAGAACATAGTACAGTTGTGTACACTTGCCATAAATGTAGATGTTCGAGTGTTTTCACTGTTGCAGTCCGAGTTACCCACCCGCCATCCCCCTAGAACTTCTCTTTCCTTCACTATATTCTACAGCCTTTGTGGTGTATTTGCTTTTAGATGAAGGTAATTTATGTTACAATTGCATTTTATATATACACATTTGCTCCCCATTTGGGGGGGCACCTGACATCTGGGGCAAGCAAAACTAAAGAAAATGGCGTTGGCTGCATGTTTTATACCCCTGACGACCTGACGTCATGGAAGAGGAGACAGCAACCGATGCAGGACCCAGGACTTTGATATTCAGGCTGACTGAGGGCAACTTGCCAGCGGATTATCCAAATGTAATGACTGCAACAGTTATTACACTCGAACATCTACATTTATGGTAAGTGTACACAACTGTACTTTTCTTGACCTGTATAATGTTTTTCATAAATTTGTTGTATTAATGAGCACAATTTTTTTGTCTGAGGGCTTATGACAGTTTTTCATATGGAAATATTTTTCTTTCTTCTAATTTTTCTCTTAATCTTTTTCTTTATTTTTGGACTGGGAATTCTGGGCTTCTTGCATAATAATAATAACAATAAATAATTTATTTCTTGTCCCCAGTAGTCTGCTGTATTGTCTTTATGGCTCTTTTTTTGGCCAATCAGTTTTTGTGGACTGCTACTTCCTTCTACAATTGGGGGGGGGGGGGGGGGGCAACCTCCTCTGGGCCTGGCCTAACCCCATTGTATGAATGTTTCCATGTCTTGAGGATTCTACACTGTCATTTTTTCCAGTCCTAGCACCAGTGAGCCTACCAGGATTGGGCTGTCTTTTGTATTTTAACCTAATTCTGTCCATGAAATGTGCTATATAAAATACAGTCTGTATATCAGTGTCATCTTGGTGAGATTTTGTGAAAAACAGGGTCCACCTTGTGAAGGCATTCACCAAGACTTGAGGATGAATTTAGTTACAGCAACCCTACTCTTCTTTGCTTGCTGACATTTCTGTCCATTCAGACCCTCTTAGTAGTGGATGCTGCCATGTGATCTAAACTTCATCATTCGCTCTAATGCTTTGCAGTTTACATTCCAATGCTTCTCAGTTACTTCTATATTATAGTATTTTTTTTGGTATACAGACACTTTGCCTTGAATGTACAACTCCCAGCAAAGATGTATGCAATTGTTTCCAATTCTTTTTTTAGAGCCTGCATTTGGCTGTTTCTCCCACTTTTTCAATTGACTTTTGTAAACCACTGTATGTATTCCACTCTGGGCTGCTATTGTTAGCCTTTCATTTTGTGGTTTCAGTTCACCACTCCTTAATCATTCCTGCATGAAGTTGTTCTAGAAGGTCTCTAGACTTGCCACTACATTTGTGGAAATTTACAGTTTTTTTTTTCTCTTATGGTTCTTGTATTAGTAACGAAAAACCAACAGAAACCAAGGAACTTGGATAAATAACCAAACAACCTTGTAATGGTGAAGTCAACTAGGAAAATCAGCAAGTTACTTTTGCTGATTTTCCTAGTTGACTTTGCCATTCCGAGGGTGTTTGGTTTTACACACATACACACACACACACACACACACACACACACACACACACACATATATATATATATAGATTCTGCGGTGGTACAGCGGTAGCGTTGTTACCTCACAGCAAGAGGTTCTCCCGTTCGATTCTCAGCTTGGCGTGGGAGTGCCTTCTGTGTGGAGTCTGCATGTCCTCCCCGCGGTTGGGTAGCATTCGAAAGACATGCGTACGTAAATGGGCGTGCCTTCGTTGAAGGTTGGGTGTCGAGCTGGCACCTTGGCGTTTTGTAAAAATCTACTGCCAATCATTAGCGGACCGGAGTTCCGCTGGGCGACCCCTTACCTGGGAAAAAGCCAAAAAAACAAATATACTTACACTTACAAATATATGCACACATACACGTACGTACATATATATATATATATATATATATATATATATATATATATATATAAAATCTCTCTCTCTCTCTCTATATATATATATATATATATATATATATATATATATATATCTGTATATTATATCTATGTGTATATATATGTATATCTATGTATATCTATATATGTATATCTATGTATATCTATATATGTATATCTATGTATATCTATATATGTATATCTATGTATATATATATCTATGTATATATATATCTATATATGTATATCTATGTATATATATATCTATGTATATCTATGTATATATATATATCTATGTATATCTATGTATATATATATATCTATGTATATCTATGTATATCTCTCTCTCTCTCTATATATATATATATATATATATATATATATATATATATATCTATATATCGCACGTTCAGTTGCGGTCTGATTTTTTTTTTTTTTTTTTTTTTTTATGCACTTTCAGTTGCTGTGATTTTTGCTCAACACCAACCACCTCCCTATCCCTCTTGGCTCCAATACCTTTGGATTAAGAAAGGCTGGAAGCTGTAGTGTCAGCAACGGGTTCTGTGGGGATGGATCAACTCCAAGACTTTTGGAGTCTCCTCTTCCCCTCATTGCTTCAGCATTAGACAGCTCGGCTCTGAGATCAGCTTTGGACATGGGGCTTGTCTGGGTCTAGGGGTATCTCTCCTCTTCAGATCCTCTGAGATCTTCCGCTCTGGTAGCAGTTTCAGCTTTTGATGGTTTTTTAATGTGGTTTTTGGGCTTACACAAAGAGAAGGTGCTGTCTGCTAGCTCAGTTCCACCCAAGCTGTTAAGACAGGGGCAGTCAGGATGTCAAACTTCTGAAACCACTTGCTACATCAGCACCCAGTCTGATTCTGAACTATCTGTCCTCCCAGCAGAGTCTGTTCACAAGAAATAGATGTGTAAACAAAAGCACATAGATTCCTCTCCAGAGTCTTTCACTGGGGATACAGACTTGGATGAAGTGAAGCTGTGGGTTTACCTAGATCTCTCTCGGAAGACGTCGCCTTTGGGGAAATACTTGAACTCACAAACTAGAGAGGGGGATGGTCCACCAAAGATCCCCTCACCAGATGAATCTGTATTTTTGGAAGCCTTCAGTTCCAGTTTTACATCATCTTGTGTGGTACCACCCATTTGACCCACTTAGAGTGCAACTGGCTTGGAAGAATCTAGATGACATGGAGTCAATACCCAAGAAAACAGAAAGGATTTTAGCATCTCCAAAAGACAGGAAACCTTGGAGTAAAGGTCACCAGTGGATGCCATGGCTGTAGCACTGGCCACCAAAAAGGAATTATCTGAATGGAGTTCCTTTGTCCATCCCACTAACAGGGAGTCTAGGGCCTTGGGCTGGTTTGGGAAATGGGCATACTCTTCAGTGACTTTTGCACTCAGGTCACTGAATTTAGCTCATGCCATTGGATTTTGGAAGGACTTGATTAAGGAAATTTCCAGGTGTCTTCCTGAAGTTTTGCCTGTGGATATCTAAAAGAATGTGAACTCTCAGCTTTCTACTCTTCAGTCAACTTCTAACATAAACATGGGTCTCATTTTTAATGCAGTCAAAGGCTCAGCCACAGGGCTTACTGTAAGACTACATGTCTAGATGTATCTTTGTGATTTTGCAGAAGGCTTCAAGATGTCTTACATCAACAGCTCATATGATGGCTCTGCACTTTGTGCCCACATTGACCAGGAGCCAGCAGGATGGGAAGACTCTCACTGTAGTGAGCATCTGTTATTCCAACCCCCCCCCCAAAGATCCTACTCCAGAAATTAGAGGGCTGGGAAAAAGATGTGGTTTTGTTAATCACAGAGTTCTCATGAGGATTCCCCTGGTGAAAGACCTCCATGTGGCAGGAGTGGAGGAAATTCACATGGACGTCACCCACAGGCAGAGCTGGACCACATAACTAGAGCTCTAATTGTCAGTTTACCAAGTGTCCTTATCAGCGTCCCTGAAGGATTCTTTGACTGCACTCTGGATGCAGTCAGGTCATAGGATGCTTATCTGTGCACCCTTAAGCCTACCAAAACATAATAAAAGATGCATGGAAGCTAAAGTTAATTTCCAGAGGTTATTCCATTCCCTTTCCCTTTCTGCCTATAAAAGGAAAGAAAGCAGTTGCTGATGTTCCACCCAATCAGTGGGAACCAGTAGCAATACCCAAGCTGTTAGCAAGAGTCATCCAAATGCTCCCTGAAAGATGAGTTAGGAACCGTAGTCTACTCAAGATTCTTTTTAGTACATAAGAAAACCGGGAACCTTAGACCAATTTTGGATCGCTGTCATCTCAACTAATTCATAAAGCAGGCAAAATTCCAGATGGTCACATTTCAGTCCATATCATCTCTTCTGAGGAAGTATGATTGCACAACAAATCACCAGGATACTTACTATCATGTGAAAATAAAGAAGCACTGCAAGAGATTCCTCCTTTTCTAGCTGGGAGCCAGTCAGTATCAGTTCAGTCCTCTGCCCTTCAGTCAAACCACGGCCTCATAGACTGTTCACAGAGATAATGGCAGTGTTAGCACCGCATTTGCATCTGCTAGGGATCCATGTCTTCCCCTGCCTCAATGATTGGCTTTTGACTGCTACATCCAAGTGAGTGCAACTTACTTAACTGGGCTATGTTACTCGTAAATTACTTCTGCAGTAGCCTTGGCTATATGGGTAGATTACACAACTTACACAGCCTAGGAGGAGGCGGCCTAGGATCCAGAAGCCTCCAAAGCAAGTTACATGCAAAGCCTGTTCCTGACCTGTTACATCATTTGGGCCTTCTGTGCCAATGTTTATTGGATCTAGGCCTAACAGTAAATTTTCCCAATGGTTAGTTACTTCCAACCCAACTGATAGTTTATTGGATACCACCTCAACACAACTCTGCAAATTGTCAGCATCTCCCACCACAGAGTTTTACCTTTGCATCTAGTGGCCGTACAGCTGATATCTCTCCCTTCCAGCACAATTAGTCCTGCATCTACTAGGTCTCATGGCATGCTCAATTGTAGTGATTGCAATGGCTTAGTACTATATGAGAATACTTCAGTAGAAACTAGCAATCCAGTGGTTTCAAAAACTTCACCCATTACATGCAAAATTTTGATTCAAGGGTTTGCAGGCAAAACGCTGCTTGATGAATAACCTCCCCTTCAGTAACAGACAGAAGGCACTTTCACACAGATCCACCAATAGCATTAGTAATCATGGAGAACTCCCTTCTAGGATGGGTGGGGAGCATCTCAAAGGGAGAATGATCCAAGGCACATGGTCAAATTTAGAGGCCAACTTTTGCATCCATACCTTGGAGTTGAGGGCGGGTTTCCTAGCATTGCAGACACCTTAGGATGTCTGCCCCAAAGGTGTGATTTGCATACTGGCAGACAGCATGGCTGATACTTGATGCATCAACAAACAAGAAGGAATCTCTTCTTACCCCTTGTGTCAAGAAGCTGTGGGGCTTTGGCAGTGGGTAATGTCTTTACCCTGCTTTCTGATAGCAATGCACATTCCAGGGTCTACCAGTCTTCTGACAAGTAAATTGTGCAGAACTATCCTAGCTCGTAACAAGTGGTCCCTCAGTCGAGTAATGGAAACTGTAATTTTCAGCTGCTGAGGACAACCTTGCTGCGACTTTTTCACCACTTTGCTCTAATCCCTCCTCAGGGACAATCAGCAGTGAATGCTGTGGTCCATAATTGGTCCCTGGGTCATCTTTATGCCTTTCTCCCATTACCTGTCACGAACAAATTCATTTAGAAAGCCAACCAGTACAAGACCAAACTAATCATCATTGTCCACTTCTGGCCCCAACAAACATGGTTCCCCTTTTTGTGGTTTCTATTGGTACATCCTCATTGGATGCTGGGACGGTATCCAGATCTTCTATCTCACCCATCCAAATTGCCTCCTGTGGATCAGGCTACCATAAAACTAACTCCTTGGTTCCTCTAGTTTTGACTATAACCAGAGATGCCAGACTTCTCAGTACAGTTGTTGACCTTATGTCTGCTTCCCAGGAGCCCACTATAAAAAAGGTTTATCACAGCAAATGGAAAAGGTTTTCTTTTTGGCAGTAGCCAAAGGTTTGAAATCCTTTTTTGCTCCCATATCCTCCATCTTGGGGTTATCTGAATTCTGCCATCAAAGCTCAAATGGCAGCAATTTCGAATTTCCATATCAGTCACAATGATGTTTCAGTGTTCTCCTTAAAGATCTCAAAAGCCTTTCTAAGAGGAACTTTTCTGTTATGTCCTTCCATTAAGAGATCTAATTCCTCCACGGGATATTACCGTAATGCTCCGAGATCTGACCAAACTCCCTTTGAACCTGCAGCCATGATAGAAATTAAAAATTTAAGTTGGAAAACAATTGTCTTACTGGCGATCACTTCAGCCAGATGAATTACAGAATTGCAAGCCCTCTCATTTAAACCTCCATATTTAGTTTTCCATAAGAACATGGTATACTTAACTGTCCAGATTACTGCAAAATGTTCATATTTTTCCTCATGTTTTGGTTTATTCCTCTTAAAATTAGTGTTTTTTTGGAAAATCAGTGAGGATTGAATTCCCCAAAAAATGACAGACATCTGAGTTTCAGACTTCATAGCCTTCGGAAAAATGCATAGCTTCAGAAAACCTTTTATTTTCGCAGCTTTCTAAGTTTATAAGAGTAATATTTAAAATTTGTCTCTATTTTTGGGCCTTTGTCCCCCCATTATTTTTGGCTTTGCCCAGGTTTCTTGTGGTAAGATGATCATGTGATAGCTCTTCTCTTTCTCAGGAGAAGAAACTGATACCTGATAAGATCTGATCTTATCTGCAAGAACCAAGGTTTCCCATAGAATTGTGAAACGGGTCAGTTATCAGACATTTTGTGCAACTATTATAGATTAGCTAGAAAACTAGTGCCTTAAAGGCTCAAGACCTTTAGCTGTATTTTTCTTGTGACTGTTTAAGTATAAAGCATTTGAAGTAACAACTAATTTTGGAATTCAGCACAAATGAGTTACTGTAATGCCTGGCACTCTGGCTTAGTGGACAGTTCTGATTTGTCAGGTGACAAGGACTCCACCCTGATGTGATTATGCAGATAAGTGCTTTTGCAAAGTTTTAGGTTCTAGTCCAACCAAGGGCAGCTATGTGTATTTAAATATTTGATTATGCTTTGCAAGTTAAATTTTATAATAATTTATAATAAAACATTGGCAAATTTAAAGTCTGTGACCATGACATTTGTCTTGGACTTTTCTCAAACTAATGGTAAAATTCTAGCAGAACAAATACAGTTGCCTGGAAAATATACACTGCTTGACAGAAACTGCCACTAGTTAATCTTTGAGCAAAATAACCTGAGGATATTACAAAGAAAAAAATCTTCTCTTGAAGACTTAAAGCTATGTTCAGCACCTCACACATCTGTTTGCTTCATTCTAGAAAACTTTACTTATAAGAAATACTGTACTGATGTTAAATACTTGTCTTCAGACTTTGTATAACAGACGAAATAGCAAGCTGCAGTGCTGCGTCCAGTAATCTCAGACTGATTTGATAATTACATAACCTCAGACTGATCTGTTTTTTTCAGGCAACTTTGGATGTAGTAGTGAACCTTCAATTCCATTACATTGAGAAGCTATGGCAGACATTCTGGGGTTCTAAAGTGTTATCTAGTGATGGAACAACCACTATTCCTCCCAGGTACGTTTGAAAATTTTTAGTAATATGTAGCTGTGGTCATTTGTGTTCAGAATTCAGAGATCTGTGAAAGCACATGCAGTATGACTAAAGGTTATGTTGTAGTTTTGATGTTGTACTGTTGGTATAGTGACACTTCAAAATCATGTCCCCTTGACTGAAACAGATTAGCAAGTTTTGATTTAAGTATTTACCTACATTAATTCTATATACAGCAGCAGGTTATGAAATTAACCATCACCTCTCAGCACTTAATGTGGTTTTACTGCTACCGTGCATCCTAATGTTTTTTCACTGTAATTCTAAACAGGAAATTTTGCTGATTATTTCCCACCTTTCTGTTTTTTTTTTTTTTTTGTGGTAGGGATTACTACTTCTGGCTTACTATCTGCTTTGCTGATTCCCCTTCAGATAGGTTTCCCAAAGTAATTAATAATTTAACATGGAGCTTTCTTACCTATATACTTTGTAGTCACTAGACAAAATATGCTGCAGTAAAAATAAACAGCCTTATCAGAATATTACATTTTTCAACCAGAATGTTAATCTTTGCATCTATTTTCTGAAGGTGGCTATAGTTTTCTGTCAAAACTTGTTTTGCTACCCTTGGCATTGTTTAAGTATGCTTCAACAGAGTTCAGACTGGTACATTGTGATTATTAACTGTTGTGGACGTTTCATTTAAAGAATCATTTCAAAGTTGCCACTTCATGAGTCCTGTTCATATTGACCACTGCTGCAGTAGCCTAAGCTGTATGGGTTAAATCCTGCACAGGATATAACAGCAGGCAGCTTACAAAACTTCAGGGCACCTTCCACACACCTAAAATGTCTGTTAACTTGAGCTGACCTGACTAAAAAGACAGGTGTCGGCACCAAGCCCTTTAGAGCTTTTTTTTATTGCCAAAGTGAGTGCTCCTGTACAGGATTCAAGGATCAACAGTCAGCTTGTGCTGTTCCATTGCTGGACAGGTAAGTTTCCTTTGTAGAAAAAAACCCTCCATGCATTATTTTAATGTTTAAATTTACTTTCCTGTGTGGAAAAGTGCTTTATAGTCAACAGTGTTTCTGCTGCCATAAAAAGAACGAAAATGCCTAGAGACCAGTTCTGGACCTTTCTTCCTTAATCCAGTTTGTGATGGTGCCCACTCACACAATGATGTGGCATAGTGGTTGTTGCTAGTATATACCCATGAACTTATGTTCAAAATGCTTTCACTACACAATTTGTTACCCCTCCTTCCTCATTTGCATTTTTTCTGGTTAACTGTAGATTTAAGTTTATCATGTTCCTGTCCATCCAGACTTCAGACATTTCTTAAAGTTTTATGCGTCAGAATCCCATTACCAGTTCTTTGTCTTACCCTTTGACTCTCTACTGCTCCAAGAGTATTTACAAATTGTCTAACTCCAGTTATAGTACATTACAGGCTGCCGGTTATCCACATTTTTTTCCATATTTAGATGACTTTCCTATCTTTGCAGAGTGTTTTTTTTTTTCCTCAGTCTCCTATGCAGCATGGGATTCCAAGAAAACATTCACAATTTTTTTTTGTTTTTTTACTCCAGTACACAGGTTTGTGTTCCTGGGGTGTTTGCTAGACATCTCAGTTCAGAGCTTTTCTTACAAAGGGAAAAAAATAGATCTGTGTTTAGATAATAACTGGAAAATGTTGAGTAGTTCCCTGAAGTAAAAGGGATAGTAGGACAGAGACCAATATTTTTCCAAAAAAGAGGGAAAAGTTTTGAAAATGACTTTCAGTCTAAGCTTAGTTTACCAAAAGGAGAAGATAAAAAGCTGGAATGTATGAATGTTATAATTGTAATTATTGTCATCTTTTATATGTTGGGATGAATGAGTTAAATGTTAACAACATTAAGGTAAAAATCTGGGGTCACTATTCTTGCAAATCAAAGTATGTGGTTTATTTAATAATGTATAGTTCTTGTAATTCATTTTATGTGGGTCATACTGCTAGAAAGTTGCAGAGAAGAAAATATGTGAGCATAAATATGCTATATCAGTAGGAGATGAAAATAATACACTTAGCATTATAAGAAGGACAAATGCTAAGTAGATTTTAAGTGCATTGTTATAGAAGTAGAAGGTTATGTGAATATGTTTAAAGCTGAAGACGAACTGGATTGGAGAGTATATGTATGGCAGGTCAAGCTGAATGCATGCTACCCTCTGGGGTTAAATGATAAAGAAAATTTTAAAATCTATTTAAAAAGGAAAGGGTTAAAGCACTAATCAATTTGCTCATGTAACTAATCAATCTGCTCATGTGATTTTCGAAGTATTTTAAATATGTTGGATTTGTTGATTTTATTCAGTCTGAAGAAGTTTTGTGAATCAAGATGAAAGCGCTCACTGAATTATACCGAATTATGTCATAATAAAGTACTGCTTGCATTTTAATATTTCAATCATTTTTTTATTTTCAGTCTTTGCTTATAGTTACAGCTTAAGGTACCTTTTTGTGTATTTATTTCAGGGGTTTTCCACTCGAACTTTGAGCACTGTGAGGGAATACCTCAGGATTCTGGGTCTTGTGCATCTATGATTCTCAGGATACCTCTGGCAAGACTCCACATGTGAAAATAGAATGGAATCTGAAGTCTCTTTGCTACCAGCAGCCGTTATCTTTTCAGATTCCATTTCTGGGATTTGTGAGAATAGAAATCACATGGTGGAGACATCAAATATCCTTAAATCCAGGTCTCCCCTTCTCTCCTGCTCTAAGGCACTCCATCACCACAGACACCTCAGACTTTGCTTCGGGAACAGTTTGAAGGGGTGGGGGTGGAAATGCAAGCTATCTGGGGCAACAAAGACAAGACAAAAGTACATATATGTAAAATATCATTGCCCTTAATATCAAGACACTCAACTCTGCAAATCACCTTTCATCTCCAGGACCACATCAAGTTGTTGTGTATGATACCACTGTAATTTGGTACATGAACAGGCAAAGGGGAACCAGGTCTCACCCCTTGAGCTGACTAGCCTTACTAGCATGGGATATAGCTTTACAGCACAGTCTTACTCTACAAAATTCCTACATTCCATCAGAGCAAAATTGCATGGTGGATGAGCTGAGCAGGACATAGGCAGACCCTCACGAATGGAAAATATATCAGCGGGTCTTCCAAGATTTGATCCATCTGTGGGGAGTTCCTCAAGTTGACCTTTTTGCTTCCTCACTGAAGAATCAGCTGGCAACATTCTATTCCAGGACTCCATGCAAGAAGACCTGGAAGACAGATGCCTTTTGTTTTCCTTGGCCAGGAATGTTCCTGTATACTTTTCCTACCTTTCCACTGATATCCAGGGTACTTTGAAGATTCAGAAGAAATCCCCCAAGATCATTGTTGACTCCCTTCTGTCTTAGGCAACAGTGCTTCTCCCTTCATTTGGAATTGGCCAGGTGTAATAACCACAAGCTTCCTCACAGACTGCATCTACTCGTACAAGAACAGGGATGTTCAATGCATCCCATCCCCAAACAACTTCAACTGACTGCCTGGATAATAGGGTCTGAATTCCTTTTAGGCACCTGTTTCCTGAAGATGTGCAGCAGGTACCATTGGTGGCAAGAAAGCCTGCTACTAGAAAATTATATATTAGCAAGTGAAAAACGCTTTTGAGTCTGTACCAACAACTTAACCAGAAACTCATTCAAGGCTAGTGTTTCTTTGTTTTTACAATATTTGTGAGAGATACATTCCTATCAAGGTTTATTTCATCATGAATGCCCATAGATCCCCCTCTTTCAAGGCATTCCTATGTCAAAAAATGTTTTTTTTTAAAGGGAGCTTGCATAAGAGACCTCTAGGAAAACATGCGACTCCTGTATAGAATTATAAGTTTGTGTAAGAAAAGCTAATACTTGCTCAATTTGAACCCACTCATCTGACTGACTAGTTTCTTTACAAGAAAATAGTTTTCTTGCAGAGGTCAGTGCAACTAGTAAAACAGTCTGAGTTGGAAGCTGTTATGGTTGGTCAACCTTATCTCATTTTCCCCTAATGACTGGGTTTCCTTGGCAACTAATCATTTTATGCTTAAAGTGGTATCCACATTTACTTTAAGCCAAACTATCCAGCTTTCTGTTTACTCTTGTTAGATTAGGGATTTCCATTTTAAAATAGTTACACATTAGACAGGCTAAAGGGTAAAATAAATTGTGTTTCATTTATGCATAAAATATAGCTAAGCATAAAGGAAAATAACCTTGCTGGCCAAGCATGGAAGACTGTCCATTAAAGAGAAAAAGATGAACATAAAGTTTGCAGACAGAATGTTCTTTTCTCAAGGAAAAGATCAGCTACAGAATGTTCCTTAATGAAGTAGATACAAAGTCTGAGACGAAGGTTAAAGAAAAGTAAATAAGAAAGCAATATAATATGCTGTGTTCAGAATAGCAGGGCAGTTGACGTTTGTAAATTCATTCGACCTGTTATTTCAGAGAAGATGTGTAACACTCGAGTATGAGTACAGGAAACAGGTCATCTAGAGACTGTCAGTTTACATTGTTCAGGACAATCAGAGTGATGTGCAGCAATTTGAATTGTTTATCAGTACTGTTAATGAACACCATATTCGGCTATTGTGAACATTTAGTAAAACCTTATTAAATGAACTGCAGTGTTTGGTGAATTCATTCTGAATGCACAAGACTCTGTCCATAAGGGAGAGACTGACACCTATTCAACACGAGCTTGGGTAATTAAGACTTTCTCAGTCTCATTGTATGCAGTGTTTCCAGCTAATTATGGTACAGTACAGCATTATCAAATTTTACAATGGCACCTGATGTGACTTGCTATCTGGGGAGAGAGATGTACTTCGTGCAACCCAGCAAGCAGCTGTAACCCTTTCATATCCAGTTTCCAGTACTGCATATTTTCTAAAGTTCACAGTAACTGTTGAAGTACTACAAAAGCTCTCCATAGAGCACACCACCCTTTCAGTAAAGGTATCATTCATTTCCAGACCTGGTTACACTGTGTGTTCTACAGAAATCTACTAAATAGCAGTGTTTTGTTCAACTTCATGTGTTCTACAGACTATAAATAACACTGTTTTCATTAAAGTGCAGCACTCTGTTTCATTCAAACTTCAACAAAAACAGCTGCAGTAAGTAATTTTTAAAAGTAGAGTTTTACTGAGATAACTTCAAAGTTTCATTAACAGTTTAAAGTGACACTGTTTCATAACAGACTTTTCAGTAGCACACCAGTGTTTTTTTCCATAAATAGAGCTGTAAACTCTATACAGAATAATATGGAAAATAAAAATAATACTGAACACCACGATGAAATAAAAACCTCTGCACAAGAATAACAAGTCCATAAACATATGAGAAATAAAGTAGTTATGTGCAGAAGTTACCTAGGCAGTCCATGGAACAACAATGTCAGGTAAAGTAAGTCCAATCTCAAAATAACACCAAACTCTTTGTCTCTTCAGACAAATTCAGCTCCAAATCAGCTCCAAATAAATCCAAGATTCCAAAAAAAAGACTCTTCAGTCAAAACTCTAGATAAAAGTTATTAGCTGCAGTTTATTGTAGAAACAGGTGGCGCTTAGCTATATTTTTCAAACCATAATACACCATTGAAACTGTGACCATATATATACTAACTTCAAACTAATTAATTTCAAACTGATTACATAATTAGTTTCAATTAATTTAAATAATTACAATAGTTAACTATTTAAAGTTTAAAACTGCAAAATTTAATAGTGTGTAGCATATAAAACAATACCTAACTCGTCTGTTAAAATGTATCACATAAACTATCTAAATGTGAAGAACATTTAAAACATTTATAAATATATCTAGTTAAACTACAGACTTTTAAAAAAATATATAAGGCATATATATACATTCTAGACACAGTGAACAAAGAATCTTTCCAAAGCTAAAAGGGCTTATAAGTGATAGTCTCTAAGGTGTTATGATATACATCAGTCTCAGTAGTCCTAATATCCCAACCTTGATTAATATTTAAACCTTCTTTTTTCAATTTTGGTTTAATAGGAATATTATCATTCAGTCCAGGGGAAAATGTGCTTGTAGGCGTATAATCCAGTCTGCCTCTATTTCCTCAGTCCTACTTCTGATATCTCCTGCTCTTAATGTAGGTTTATTAATGGATATAATTAAGAATCTAAATTCATGAGTAGAATCTGTTTCCATAACATGCTTGGACAGGGCATTGACACTAGATCCAATTTTATCTGGTAGATATCCTTTTAAACATTCTATCTGTCTTACCTACATAGAATGCTCTGCATTCTGTGCAGGTTGCCAAATAGACTAAGTGTTCCGTGTTACATGTCCCTTCCACTGTAAAGTGTAGATTTTAGATGTTATAGGGTGTATAAACATGTTAGTAACACTGATGAATTGACAAAATTACATCTACCACATTTCATCGTCCCTCTAGAGTTTGTTATCTGAGGTGTTCTTGTATTAGAGGAACAGAGTAATCTATGTAGATTCTTTTTTTTAAAACATAGCGATCTCCACTATTCCTTTAATGCTGGGATCTATGGTCAATATATCCCAATATTTACTGAGTACATCTCTAATTTCATTGATATCTTCTGTATAATGAAGTGACACTTCTTGATATTTCTTTCTTCTACCTTCTTTCAACTTCTGTTGCCCAGCATAGTATTCAAATCCTGGAGAAATAGGGGCATGCTTGCTCATCCCTATCTGCTTTCACCTTATGAAAACTTTCTTTAATTTCTTCTCCTTTATAACCTCTAACAATTAACCTATCATTGAGGCTAGTTAGTTCTTTTTCATACTGTTCTTGTGATGGATTAAGCCTTGATACTCTGACCGCCTGTCCTCGTACAATGTTTTTAAAACATGTTTGGGATGCATACTATCTCTATTTAACAGAGCAATTAAATAACATTTCTTCCTGTATACTCCGTGTTAAGCATTACCATCATCAAGCCTCTCAAGTGAAACATCTAAGAATGCTATGTGGTCATAGGAAAAGTTGATGGTAAACTTAAGAAAAGGTACCAGTTCATTAACTTCTAGATAAAATTCATTCAGTTCACTTAATGAACCATCCTAAAAGAACAAATCATCCACAAACCTCCTATAAAAGCGGACGTTGTGGATAAATTTATTCAAGACTCTTCTTCCCATATTGCCATTAAAATACAAGTTCTTCCCAAAGAAAAAATGTTGTTTTCCAACACTAATGTGAGCATTTCACTGATCATTCTCTTTTATTTAAGGGCATGTCCAGTGTCTGTCTAGGCATAACTTAATATAGGCTATCCCACTCTCATTTGGTATCTTTGTAAACAGAGACAACATCCATCGTGACCATTATTATAGAACTTCGTCTTTTAAAGCAACAGCAGTACTGTAAAATCCAAGAGAAATTGTTTAGAGTCTCTTAAAATGTGTATCTTAGAGTTCACAATAGGCCTCAAAGATTTCTCTATATAAATAGAGATGAACTCTTGTATCTTTGGTAACCCTTGAATTACTGGAATAACAGGGAATTCCACAAACAAAAATTAAAGTCAGTGGAATCTATAACTTTATTTTCTTGTAATTCCTCTAGTTTATTATGTACTGTACTAACATAATCTTTAATTTTAAAATTAGCTATCGTTGATAATGGTTCATATCACTTAACAGTTCTAACATACTATCATTATATTGTTGTATATCCATTACAATGATAGGTGTCTAATGGATATGTTCATATCCTCTCTAAGACCCTGTAAAGCAGAATATTGTTTCTGTGACAGATTTCTTTTTTGGGTCTATACGATGTAATACAGGCACATATAAACTGGGTCTTTACTGTTTCATTATTATCATTAAACATCATCTGTAGCTGGACATTCCTAACAAACATCTTAATGTCTAATATACTTAAAACCTTTACTTCTGCTTCACTCAGTGGCCTATGTGATAGGTTATAGACTAGGTCATTTTCTCCCACATCCTTTTTACTGTGGGTTCTTTCATTCCCATATCTAATGCCTTTCTTTTTTGTCGCCCTGAACACTGCGTGTTAACTATGGCAGATGAGTTGGTTGAATCCATTGAATTACCTTACAATCCAACCCCTGTGTCTGAAGAGAAAGTGGTACATTCCAGGTTGTATGTTGCTGATGTCAATCCGTTTGCTGAAGTGGACTTAATAACGGCTCAGAATGGCGTGCGACTAAGTAACGCTCAAAGTGAAACTGTGAACTCCATATTAACATCGATGGAATCGGATTTAATGAAATTAAAGAGACTCCAGATGCAGCGTTTCCATTTGGTGTGCATAAGCGGATTATACCTAGAGGGCTCAGGGTTCTGAAAATGCCCACAACAGGTAATGCATACCCTGAATTACCAGTTGAACATAGACACTAGCATTAACTATATGAAACTATTAAATGAATTTTTGCTCCTGAAGAGAAGAAACTGCAAGAAGAAATTGAAAAAGGACAGAGAGACTTGTATAATAGTTTTCATGTACTGCTATAGATCCACTTTTGGATCGCATGCTGGATTCAGTTTAGTTATATGAAAGAAGGCTTAAAGAACAGAAAAAACAAAAGTTAGTGAGAGATGTATGCCAAGTCTTTACTTGGCGAGGGTTAATAGAGACAGTAATTTGAATGTCAATGTTTTCAGTAATGCTGCTAGAGTAAATGTGAATGCACAAGTTGAAAATATTGTCAATTCATGTATGAATGAATCTGTACTTGGGAAGGATATGCATTCAACAGTTACTAATGAAGCGAATACTATCTCTACTGACCCTCATATTTCTGTAGAAAAGAATGAAGCTACAACTAGAGGCGACAGAGTAGGCTCTGAAACTATAAACAAAGACAGTAACAGTTATAGCATCTTTAGATCTAATGTTTCTAGCAGTACAGCACGTATGGTGTTAGCTAGCACAGAACAAGTAAAAGCAAGTGAACAAATGGTAGTGCGTAAGAATACTACAACCATGACAGACAATGTTAACACAGTGTCACATAAGCAATGCCCTTTCCCCATAGCAGAAGCCTCATACAAAGGCAGAAACAGATCAATGAGCAGGGGAAGACAAAAAGAAAGGCATTAGATATGGGAATGAAAGAACCCACAGTAAAAGGATGTGGGAGAAAATGACCTAGTCTATAACCTATCACATAGGCCACTGAGTGAAGCAGAAGTAAGGTTTTAAGTAAGGGTTGTCTTTTATACCCTCCACTAGAAGTAATGTTACGGAAACTATATTAGACATTAAGATGTTTGTTAGGAATGTCCAGCTACAGATGATGTTTAATGATAATAATGAAACAGTAAATGAATTTACTCAGCTTAGGAGACCAAGTTTATATGTGCCTGTATTACATCCTAACTTGGATACTTTTAGCAAAATAGTTGAGAAAGATCTATTACACCTTGATAATGGCTTTGGGTATAGACCCAAAAAAAGAAATCTGTCACAGAAACAATATTCTGCTTTACAGGGTCTTAGAGAGGATATGAACATATCCATTAGACCTGCAGATAAAAGGGGGACCTATCCTTGTAATGGATATACAACAATATAATGATAGTATGTTAGAACTGTTAAGTGATATGAACCATTATCAACGTATAGCTAATTTTAAAATTAAAGATTATGTTAGTACAGTACATAATAAACTAGAGGAATTACAAGAAAATAAAGTTATAGATTCCACTGACTTTAATTTTTTGTTTGTGGAATTCCCTGTTATTCCAGTAATTCAAGGGTTACCAAAGATACACAAGAACCCCACACAGCCACCAATGAGACCTATTGTCTCAGGTCAAGGCTGGGTAACAGAGTTCATCTCTATTTATATAGAGAAATCTTTGAGGCCTATTGTGAACTCTAAGATACACATTTTAAGAGACTCTAAACAATTTCTCTTGGATTTTTACAGTACTGCTGTTGCTTTAAAAGACGTAAGTTCTATAATAATGGTCACGATGGATGTTGTCTCTCTGTTTACAAAGATACCAAATGAGAGTGGGATAGCCTATATTAAGTTATGCCTAGACAGACACTCGGACATGCCCTTAAATAAAAAGAGAATGATCAGTGAAATGCTCACATTAGTGTTGGAAAACAACATTTTTTTCTTTGGGAAGAACTTGAATATGGGAAGAAGAGTCTCTTTTGCTGAATAAATTTATCCATAGGAGGTTTGTGGATGATTTGTTCGGATGGTTCATTAAGTGAACTGAATGAATTTTATCTAGAAGTTAATGAACTGATTCTTAGATGTTTCATACAGGAAGAAATGTTATAAAATGCTCTGTTAAATAGAGATAGTATGCATCCCAAACATGTTTTTAAAAACGTATCAAGGCTTAATCCATCACAAGAACAGTATGAAAAGAACTAACTAGCCTCAATGATAGGTTAATTGTTAGAGGTTATAAAGGAGAAGAAATTAAAGAAAGTTTTCATGGATGACAGGATAGGCGTTGAATACTATGCTGGGCAACAGAAGTTGAAAGAAGGTAAAGAAATATCAAAAGTGTCACTTCATTATACAGAAGATATCAATGAAATTAGAGATGTACTCAGTAAATATTGGGATATATTGACCATAGATCCCAGCATTAAAGGAATAGTGCTATGTTTTTAAAAATAAAAGAATCTACATAGATTACTCTGTTCCTCTAATACAAGAACACCTCAGATAACAAACTCTAGAGGGACGATGAAATGTGGTAGATGTAATTTTGTCAATTCATCAGTGTTACTAACATGTTTATACACCCTATAACATCTAAAATCTACACTTTTACAGTGGAAGGGACATGTAACACGGAACACTTAGTCTATTTGGCAACCTGCACAGAATGCAGAGCATTCTATGTAGGTAAGACAGATAGAATGTTTAAAAATAGGATACGAGCATATCTACCAGATAAAAATTGGATCTAGTGTCAATGCCCTGTCCAAGCATGTTATGGAAACAGATTCTACTCATGAATTTAGATTCTTAATTATATCCATTAATAAACCTACATTAAGAGCAGGAGATATCAGAAGTAGGACTGAGGAAATAGAGGCAGACTGGATTATACATCTACAAGCACATTTTCCCCTGGACTGAATGATAATATTCTATTAAACCAAAATTGAAAAAAGAAGGTTTAAATATTAATCAAGGTTGGGATATTAGGACTACTGAGACTGATGTATATCATAACACCTTAGAGACTATCACTTATAAGTTTAGCTTTGGAAAGGTTCTTTGTTCACTGTGTCTAGAATGTATATATATGCAAAGTCTGTAGTTTAACTAGATATATTTATAAATGTTTTTAAATGTTCTTCACATTTAGATAGTTTATGTGATACATTTTAACTTTAAATAGTTAACTTGTAATCAGTTTGAAATTAATTAGTTTGAAGTTAGTATATATATGGTCACAGTTTCAATGGTGTATTATGGTTTGTTTATCTAGAGTTTTGACTGAAGAGTCACATTGTTCCATGGACTGCCTAGGTAACTTCTGCACATAACTACTTTATTTCTCATATCTATACAGAATAAGCTGAAAATTACGGCGCAACAGTTTCTCATTAAGACAGCATTAAATTGCACAGCACCAGTGTTTACTTCAGAAAAGCCTCACACAACTTCAGCAAACTAGTATTATCAAAGCAGTGTTCCTTCAAAACATAAAAGACAATATCTCCACAGACTATCATGTTTCTAGAGTGACGTCATAGAGTCAAGAAGCATGAAAAAGGTCAATAAGCTACAGACTATGGCTCACATTTCTTCCAAGCCATAAAGTTTTGCAAGACTTTATATGCACCTTTTAGTTAACAGTTCAACAAAGTTTAAATTATTTTTTTTTGCATGTAAACATGTCAAGTACTGCAACAGTTAAAATGTCAGTTCATTTTTAAGTTTAAAAATGTTTTCTTAAAGTTAAAGGTTATTAGTTGAAAAATGTTAAATATGTCTAAACGCAAAAGTTTTAATGACTCAGAAGTCAGTATGGTCTCCAGTTTAAACGTAAATGCTTCAGCACATGCAATTCAACATCATTTCAATTGTAGTATAGTTTCACATACAAATGTTCAGAATATAATGCATACAATTCAGAATACAGAAGTTTGTTGCAGTATTACAAACATCAACAGTCTACATACATAACACGCAAGCAATGTCTCAAGTTCACATTGTATTAAAGAGGGATAAAAGGAATCAACATGCAGATTTTGTAACTGAAGAACAGATTTCAGTGCTAAGTAAAAAAAAAAAAAAAAATACGTTCCATAGCTAGCTGTAAAGATCAGAGCATTAATATGTCATGGTTTAAGGTTATTTCATTATTTACAGACAAATCAATTTCAGCCGCACGTAAAAAAGATACAAATGACTTATTAGAATTTAAAAAGTCAAAGATTGTAGCAGCTACCAGTTCAAAGTGTAACAGCTCTATATATACTGGTTTAGACTTCAGTAAAGGGATATGTGAAAATGTACAGATTTTTAAAGAATTGGTTACAACAGAAACATGCATTTTTATGGGTTAAAGATGTAATAAATTCCAATTCAGCTGACACAGCTGAAGTGCTCAGAAAGACCTATTGGGTGTGATCAGTGAGAAAAAAAGGGTAACCGTATGCCTCTGTCTTGTAATGTATATCAGAACTAACAGTCAAATTAATTAGCAGAATAAAGGGTTTGCAGTTAGTTTGGCAAATATTTTTTTTATATTATTGTTTAAGAGCTTTGTATTAAAGTATTGCAATGCATAAACAATATTGTAATATAGACCGAGACAAGATGATGTTTGCAGAATGTAAAATTTAAAGTCAATGCTACATTGTAAAAGTGACAGCACAGGTAAAAATTCAGATCCTCTGTATAACAGAGGGGTCTATATTATAAGAACAAAGTTTTACAACTTCGAACACCATGTGGGCGACACCATATGAATGAAGCTGTAAAACATCAAAATCAAAATAAACGTAAAAATAAAAGAAAAACCTACCTGGTCACTCTGAGCAGGGGGGCAAGCCCCCCTGCACCCCTCGTTACTTAAATATACCAACTCCGAGATCATACTACGTTGAAGTAAAGGGAAGAATTCCCTACAGCGATCTCCATTCTCACTTGCAAGGTTTTAAATATTTGGCCATATGGTAAACTTTGTTCTTATAATATAGACCCATAAAAGAGTACATTATGAAATCAGTTTGAGAGTGTATATGTTTCTTATGGAGATGACAGTTTGCCAAGCATATCAGCTCAGATTACAACTAGTTTAGCAAGCTGAATTAAAGACAGTGTTTTCCGTTTAATGCATTGCAGTTTACTATTTATCCAAAAAAATGTAGACAGCAATAGCACATTCTTACAGCATTCAGTACTAATGAAAAGTTAAATGACATCAGCTAAAGAAATGGTTATGGTGAGACAGTGGGTGGAGTTTCACTCGCTGAACAGTATGTTAAAATCGGGTCTATATTATATGAACAAAATTTCACATAAGCGAACGCTTAATAAGCGAAAATTCCAGACATCAAAAACAATATTGTGGGGGGCTACGCCCCCCACACCCCCTGCTAAATATATATTCCAACTGCGAAATTGCACCACAGTGAGGAAAGGGCAAAAACTCCAATCTTCACTGTACTGCGATCCCACAACACGCACCTCCATGTCCGGGAGTTTCGCTCATTGGAGCATTCGCTTATATGAACTTTCGTTCATACAATATAGACCCATTAAAATCTAAGGGTCACGGGACAAAATGGAAAAAGTTCAACAGTTAAAACTGATTGTATATAGCTGCAAAGATGCACAGTGTTACATTATTTTCATTAAAAGTAAGTTCAGAAACTTGATACAACTATCAAGTTAGATGCAATTGCTACGGCCAAGACTTTAGAAAAAACTGTCTGTTTAGTGGTGAGACAGAAACAGCTTTTGCAAGCATCAGATGTCAGTAATGAAATTTTTTTTGTAAATACTGACATTGCAGCAGTAAAACAGACTTCACCAGTCCCAGCAGTCAAATTTTTTTTTGTAATAGTGTCCTAAATACTGGACATAGAAACACAAGCGTGTAAAAGCTGGTATTAATGACATATTCCAGTTGTTTCCGATAAAGCTAAACAGGTTACTGATTTAAATATTGTTAGCTTTTCAAATGCAAGGTAGCCCACTATGGTTAATGTCTGGGCAAATGATGTAAGTAATGTACAAAGTTCGAGCCCAAAGGATAATCAAAAGTATGCTGTAGCTCAGGTTAATGTTGCCAGTGACATACCAGATTTTCAAAATGTGTATAAAGGTTATGAGAGTTCATCACCACATCAGTTGGTGTATTTGACTTTATTCTAGGTTAAAAAGGACAGCAGACCATGCATTTCATTACTCATGGCAGCTTTCACGCTGTCAGGGTTTAAAAGGTCAAAGGTAATTGCAGTCAGTAGCAAGCCTTTGGAGTTTGGATTTTTAAATAAAGCCCATCAGCCTGGAAAGAGAATAACAGCAGAATTCATGTTACATCCCCTGTGTGACAGTACCATTTTGGGAACTTAGATTGTCAAAATTAAGTGCTGTGTCAAAATATAATGTAAAAAATCAGTTTGTCTACAGACTTGCAAGAGCTTATTAGCAGCAAATGTTTGTTTCATGCAGAAAAATGTATGTTTATTTACATGCAGAAAAATGTAAATAAAATCAGCACTGCAAGCAATGCTGCGAGTTTATAGTTAAAGCTGCATTTCATGCAGAAAATGTAAATAAAGTCATGGTAGTAAGCAGTGCTATCAGATTATAATTAAAAATGCAAATGTTATTTTAAGGAGCTGATACTAAGTACAATCAAACAAGAAATTGAAAAGAAGAGGTTTAAAAGGCCTAACTATAAAGAGGACACCAACATTAAAGCAGGCCTTCCTTTACCTCATCAATGACTGGAACAATGCAGAGCAAAATTTGGCAACTGTTTGTGTGTCAGTTTTTCTTCAGTGTTTCTTTAAAGTTTAAGCAAGTATGTATGTATTCATGTTTTCAGGTTCATGGTAACAATTATACAGCAGTAGTAGTTTTCAGTCTGTGTTCAGATGGATTTCAGTTTTTTTGTGTTCAGGTAACACTGTCAAAATGTTCTCATGTTTGAGACAATTGTACAATATTATTAGGATATAACATGTACCAGTTTCAGTTATGCTTTTATCTGTGTTTAGTTAACACTGACAAAAGATATTATTTTAGTTTAGTTTCCAGAATATACACGGCTATTTTTAAATGTTCAGTAGTTGCTAATGTAAATATCAGTCAAGTTTCAGAATATGACATTCATATTCAGTTATGTGTTCAGTATAGTACATTTCAGTCCAATCTTAAAATACTTCACATTCAGTCATTGGTTAAGGGTAAAGTGACACTTATTTGTAACAGGCTTATTGCATTATTCAGTCATTAGTTAAGGGTAACGTAATAGAATTATTTTTGGTTACAGGCTTGTTATTTAAATAACCGGTGAAGTAACAGTAAGAGTAAAGGCGTTGTACATTTCAGTCAAATCTCAAAATACTTCACATTATTCAGTCATTAGTTGCTAATGTAAATATCAGTCAAGTTTCAGAATATGACATTCATATTCAGTTATGTGTTCAGAATAGTACATTTCAGTCAAATCTTAAAATACTTCACATTCAGTCATTGGTTAAGGGTAAAGTGATAGACTTATTTGTAACAGGCTTATTACATTATTGAATTATTAGTTAAGGGTAAAGTAACAGAAGTATTTTTGTTACAGGCTTATTTAAATAATAGGTAGTGATAGTGATAGCCAAGGCATAACAGAGCAGGCTTAATTTGTTAATTAGTTTACAGATTACAGTGCACGTTTACAGATTGCACTGCACTTTATGTTAGTCAGAAACTAAGGAGACTAACAGACAATGCAAAGGTATAGACTTAAAATACAGAAAGTATAGGTTTTAGTAAACTATTATAGCTCATAAATATTCATAAAAGTTAAAAAGGTAAGTAGCATTATAAAATAAATTTAAATAAAATGTATAGATACAAGTTAACACAAAATATGGTAATTATGCTTCAAGACCACTTATAAAGTTATCTTTTTAGTGCATATTTCAGTTTGTCCTCAGAACGTAGCCATCATGCTTGATTAGCTATACCATATGGTGGCAGAAAAGCTGACAAGGAGGGGATTTCTTCTATATCCAGTGCAGTAAAAAAAATATTAAGGTAAAATACATAGTAGAGGTGAGCCCAAGTGGGCTCAACGGTTGAGGCAAATCTGGCAAAAATCCAAAACATGCTGGAAAATGCTGATAAAAGGGCACAATGCAAAGTTCCCAGTCCAATCCTGGGAGTAAGGTTGTATGCAGCTAATAAAGTACAACCATCAGCTACTAAGGTATGTAGGTTTTCAGGAATTGTGGCCTATCATAAAGTATAAGTTTTAAAAAAGCCTTGGTTGCAGAGAGTGTCAGTTTCAGAAAAAGCATGGTACCGAATACGAATATATTTTGCAAGACCTCTTCCAGAAAATGGTTAAAAATCAAATCATAAAGTTAAGAGGCTTCAATCCAAACAGGCCATAAATGCTCAAGTGATACCTAATGATCCAAATTAAAATTGCAAGTTTATTCATATCGTAAAGTTAATTCAAATCATAAAGTTAAAAGACTTCAATCCAAACAGGGCATACATGTGCAAGTGGTCAAAATTAAAATTGCAGGTTTACCAAATAATTTTTTTTTATTTTCAGATAAGTCAGGTAGCATAAAGCTAAATACAGTAGTTAGCAGTATAAATGTAAGGTAACTAGAGAAGTAGGTATCAGTAATCTTTCGTCAGTGTCCTCAGGGGCAATTGTTAGATTGGGGATTTCCATTTTAAAATGGTTATTAGACATTAGACAGGCTAAAGAGTAAAATAAATGGTTTCATTTATGCATAAAAGACAATTAAGCAGAAAGGAAAATAACCTTGCTGGCCAAGCATGGAAGACTGTTTATTAAAGAGAAAAAGGTAAGCATAAAGTGTGCAGACAGAATTCTTTTCTCAAGGAAAAGATCAGCTACAGAATGTTCCTTAATGAAGCACATACAAAGCCTGAGACCAAGGTTAAAGAAAAGTAAATAAGAAAGCAATATAATATGCTGTGTTCAGAATAGCAGGACAGTTAAGGTTCGTAAATTAATTTGACCTGTTACATTAGAGAAGATGTCTAATACTTGAGCATGAGTACAGAAAACAGGTAATCTACAGACTGTCAGTTTACGTTGTTCAGGACAATCAGAATGATGTGCAGCAATTTGAATTGTTTATCAGTGCTATTAATGAAGACAGTATTCGGATATTGTTAACATTTAATAAAACCTTATTAAATGAACTACAGTGTTTGGAGAATTCATTATGAATGCACACGACTTGGTCCATAAGGGAGAGACTGACACCTATTCAGCACGAGCTTAGGTAATTAAGACTTTTGTTTCTCAGTCTCATTGTATACAGTGTTTCCCGCTAATTATGGTACAGTACATTATCAAATTTTACAACTCTGAACCTGAAAATGAAGGAG
Source organism: Protopterus annectens (assembly GCF_019279795.1). NCBI lineage: Eukaryota > Metazoa > Chordata > Ceratodontiformes > Protopteridae > Protopterus > Protopterus annectens. The sequence continues at coordinate 184,735,492 of NC_056747.1, read as the reverse complement.
GGAGAAAGGATACTTCATACCTTGGATGTCCATATACAACTCTGTACTATCATGACAGAACTAAACATCTGTCTCAACTATCCCGATTTTTGCAAAAAGTCCACTTTTGCCTCATATTTTTGTTCTGCTCCTCATAAAATTTCTGGTTTTCTGGCAAATCACTGAGGACTGAAGTCCCTAAATAATGGCATGAATTTTGAGTTTCAGATTTCATATCCTTCAGAAGATGCCTGTTAAGACAAATATTATTCTAGCAACTTTTCTAGGTTTATAAGAACAATATATAAAATCTGTCCATATTTTTTGGGTCTTTGTCTTCCCATAATTTTTGGTTTGTCCAGATTACTTTGTTCTAAAAAGTTCAGAGGTATGGAACTAAATTTTCAGTATTTCTGATCAGTTCATTTCTTATGAAAGTAAGATGGGACAACCTGTGTCAAAGCAGACTGCATCCAAATGGTTGTCGTGGGCTGTTATATTTTGTTATTCCCACAATAACAAAACTATTCCAGGCAGTGTCAAAGCACATTCCATCAAGGCCTTGGCTTCTTGGGTTTTTGGAAAAGGTTGTTCTCTAGAAGTACTCTAGAAGCAGCAAGTTGGTCCTCTGTACATACTTTATTACAAAGCACTACAAGCTAGATTCCTTTTCCAGGTCTAGGTCAGGCTTTCTTAGGACCATTCTCCAGGGGCTCCTACACCCTTCATGCTCCACCTCCCAGTTATTCTTAGCTATGGTAATCTACCCATATAGCTAGGGTTATTGCAGCAGTGATCAGTATGAAGAATGTAGTACAGTTGTGCAAGTAAACTTACCATAACAGTAGATGACCCGGCAATGACATGCCACCCAACCAATGTGCAATTATTCTGCTTCTGTGCAACAAACAATTTTTAATGCCTCACTTTTTTCCACGCTACCGATATTCCACTCTTAAATATTACATTGTTTTTCAGTCTCTATAATTCTCATATAGTTTACTGCTAAACTGTAAAATTGTAATTCTTTTCATATTTTGATGTATATGGTGGAGTTTTTCTCCCCAGGACTCTGCTGAAAACAGGCCTACAGCCCAGTCTGACATTCCCAGTAAACAAATGTAAAATAAATAAGTAAATACAATGTTTGATTCCTGATGCAGTAGCCACTCCCTCCTTCCATCCCTGTTGTTTTGGTGTATTTTTTGTTGTTTTTAGCAATGTCTTCTCAGGGCTCAGCCTCCCTTTGTCAGTTGGCATATAAGCTCTGAAGGGCATAGCACCCAAACATGTTTTTTTAGTCAACTCTGCTCGGGCTGACTGCTTTAGGTGAGTGGATGGTGCCTTGAAGATTTGAAAAATGGACAGGATAATCCCTATAGCTTAGGCTACTGTGATTAGTGGGCTGGTAGGGGGAACACCAATGCAGTTGTCACTGACAGCACAGTGTTCATTTCAAAGACATAATTAGCTGCTGATGAGGTGGTCCTTGGTGCAACTTTAATTTTTTGAGCAAGAGAGTCTTGCCACTGAGCTAATCGACCATGAGTTAGCCAGTTAGTGCTGGTTGTAGTAATCTTTCTGAATCCCAGGATGTGTGGGATTTAAGTATTGGCCATTGTTATCCTTCCTAGAGTGAGTTGAAATGACATGGTGTACCTCTCATCACTTGCGGATTAACCTCAACGACTAACAGCTGTGGCGAATGCATTCATTTTTATAACACTGGAACAAAGAAAAGTTGCTGGTAGTACATCAGCAGACATATTTTAGCAAAGCAACAATGCTGACTGTGTCCCTGTTGTAGCTGATTGTGTAACTAAAGCAAGTTAATAATGCCAGTGTCTTGGACAAAGCTGTATAGCTAGCATTTTATGTCATCCACTTTATATGCATGACATAATTGCTTCATGGTGTGCAACAGCAAGAATTTTAATCAAAATTCAGTGATGCTAATGCTCATTTTATAAGAAGTTGTTTACAAAATCGTGATGTGCACTATTCTGTATATTTATTTTATTTATCTGTTTTACATTTGTTAACTAGGAGAGTCCAACTGGGATGTATATCCATTTTCAGTGGAGGTCCGGGGAGAAAAGCTCCAGAGCAGTAAAATCATTAACAAGAGAAAGACATGTTAACCAAAAGGTTCAATAAACAATATATAGAGTCGACAATCTTTATACTTCTTATAGAAGTATAGTACATATAAGATAGTGAGTTAACCAAAGAGTGTATTTGCCAACATTCACAGGCTACATTAATATTTACATGTTACAGAGGTGTTTAACAGCAAGTATAGCAGGAAGATAGAGTAGATAACTTCACAACTCATTTCTACACATGAGACATACTATGTCTTTTAGGTTTCTTTACAGTGTTCAGTGATACTGTTATCCCATGCAGACATTACAAAAGCAGTAGATAAGCTGTTACTCTAGTTGCTAGAATCAGAAACATATGAGAATTACTATCCAGGGGTAGTACAGGTACATAATCTGTGATTCAGGAAATGTTTTTGAGTATTTTTTTGAATTGGGTGGTGGAGTTATTTATTATGTGTGCTGGAAGGGAGTTCCAGATTTTAGAGATGAAGTGGCTATAAACGGATTTACCTGCCTCATTTTTAAAGTTTGTTACCTTAAGGAGGTGTTTGGTACTTGATCTCAGGGATCTTGTAGTGGTATAAGGCTGGAGCAGTTGCTGCAGGGCTGGTGTGTTGCCTGGATGATGTAGTACTTTGTGAGCAAGTGCTAGTTGGTTGACTTGAAGGGTCAGGATGAGTTCTAGCCAGTTGAGTTTTTTTAGGCTTTCACAATGGTGGGTTCTGGAAGGTGATCCTGTGGCGAATCTGGCTATTTTATTGTATCAGTTAACTAGTTTGTTGATCTCAGTTTTTCAGAGATTGGTAAACATGAGGGAGGCATAAAGTAGGGTCGATAGGAGGTGTGTCCTGGCTGTGGTAACCTTAGAGCGACTGGTGAGAAACTGCTTGTTGCGATAGAGTAGGCCCATTATTCTGTGGACTCGTTTTATGGTCTGGGAGATATGAATGTCAAATTTAAGGCTATTGTCAATTTCGAGGCCTAGCAGTTTGGCACGACTTCTGGGTGTGATGGTGGTGTTATGAGAGGAGATTGAAAAGTTAGATGAGGGTGGAGATCTGTGAGGGCTGAAGAGGAGTAATTTAGTTTTGGCTGGGTTTAGAATGAGGTTTTGGTTAGTGATCCATGTTTCTACCAGAGAAAAGCATTCTTGTGTTAGGGAGAGGAGGTGGTCAAGGGAGTTGGCTGCACAGATAATGGTGGTATCATCTGCATATTGGACTATTGAGGCTTTGGGTATGGTGGATGGTAGTTGATTAGTAAATAGGGTGAAGAGTAGAGGACCCAGGATGGAGCCTTGTGGTACCCCTAGGGAGACGACAGTAAGGGAGAGAGCTGATTTTGCCAGTTTACAGCTTGTTGCCTACCATCTAGGTAGCTCTTAAACCAAGAAATAGTAGAGAAGCTGAGATTTAGGGTTGTTAGTGTATGAAGCAGTTTTTCATGGTTGACCGTGTCAAAGGCTTTAGATAAGTCTAAGAGAGTTGCAGATACCAGCAGTCCATTGTTTCTGTGGTTATTGACGGTATTAGTAAATGATGCAAGTGCAGTGGTAGTGCTGTGGAAGAGTCTGAAACCATGTTACTGAGTGGATAGTAATTTGTTTTCTAAGAAGTACTTCTTCAATTGCATGTGGACAACCTTTTCTAGAAGTTTTGATAGGGGGGATAGTATAGCTATGGGTCGATAGTTGCCAAGTTCTGCAGAGGTACCCCCTTTGTGTAGTGGTGCAATATGTGATATTTTCCAAAGATGGGGTAATTTGCACTCTGAGATAGATCTGTTTATTAATATGGAGACAGGGTAGGCTATTGCTTCAGTTGCTAGTTGCAGATATTCGGAAGGTAGATTATCGGCAGCTGTAGAGGCTGGCCTAAGTTTTAGGAGTAATTTTTGTATGATTTTGGTTGGCATTGGGTTGAAGGTGAAGACGGGGTAACTGATATTTGTTTTGGGTGAAGAGGGTGTTTTAGTTGGGGATGGGTTTTTAGAGCTTAGTTGGTTGTTGGCTAGGTTTTGGATAGTTTCTGTGAGTGGGGATGTTGTCATGGTTGTTCACTATTTTGGGGGTGGGTGTGGTTGTTTTCCCTGGTTGTAGTACAGTGACAGCAGCCCAGAACCTTTTTGGGTTGTTAATATATTTATTCTGCATGTTTTGGTAGTAGGAGAGTTTGTCTATTTTAATAAGTTGTTTGACTTTGTTACGTAACTGACGGTATGTTTGTCTATTTGGGATTTGCTTTTGTGATAGTTTGTCCATGCTTTGTTCCTGTCTCGGAGTAATGTTTTAGTATTTAAAGTCAGCCAGGGTGCATGTTTAGTTCTGATTCTTGTAGTTCTAGGAGGGGGCATGGTGGTTAAGTATGTTAATGAAGGTAGTATTGAAATATAGTACTGCTTCATCAAGATCCAAAGTTTTTAGGGGGTCCAGTTACATAGTTTTAGGTCATTATTGAAGTTGAGTTGGTTGAAGTTTTTTCTATTCCTACATTCCCTGACAGTTTCTTGGGTCAGTTGGGGAGTTTTGCTTCTTATTAGAAATGTAGGTAGGTGGTCGCTGAGGGTGTCTGGCTGGCAGCCAGCATGAGATATGTGGGAAGGATGAGATACTACTATCCATTCTAGTATAGATTGAAGTTTGGTATTTTTGTCTGTTCTGGTGGGGGAAGTTATTAGTTGTGTTAGTCCATGTAGGTTGATATGGGGATAGGGTTTAGACTGGAGCAGTTGTCCCAGTCAATATTAAGGTCGCCTAATAGGATGTTTTCTTGGGGAAGGGTGTTGATTATCCATTCTTGTTGTTTTTCTGTGATGGTAATATTGTTCCCTGGGGGGATGTAGCATCCTATAATGTTGATGTGTTTGTGGGTTAAGTTTCAGTTTAGTGAGGATGGGTTGGGTTGTTATGTCTAGTTTTTGTAATATAAGGTTTTATATAGTATTGCTATTACTCCACCACTTTTTCTTACTCTGTCATTTTTGATTATATTGTAGCCTGGTGCTGTGATTTCATTATCTTGAATTAGGGGCTTAAGCCAGGTCTCTGTCAGAATGACAACATCTGGATGGTAAAAGGAGATTAAGGCATGGAGGTCCTGGACCTTGTTTAAGATGCATCTAATATTTAGATTTATGATGAGGAGTGAGTTTGTGGGCCTTTGGAGTAGGGTTGTATTTAGGTCTGGGATTGGTCTATCTGGACTGAGTGGGTCTGGGTTGGGGTGTATGTCACCGCAGCATACTAGTGCTGTTTTCAGGGTGTACATAAAGTTTGACTAGTTTGTTAATGAGTTTTGTGTAATTAAGAGTGGTGCAGGATTGGCTATTTGATGGGCATAGCTTGTGTCTGAGGTAGTGGATTATGATGGTGTGATAGTTGTATATGGTATGGGGTTTGGAGTATTGGGGGGATGTTCCTTTGTAAGGAATGAATAGTGTGTAGGTAAGTGGTGTTTGGTAACTGGTAGTGGTGATTAGCAGAGTGAGGGAAGTGATGCAAATGATATATAGTAGGAGTTGAGTGTGTGAGGGTTGAGATGGTGATATCATGGTGTAGGGATGAAATACCTAGTGTCAACCAATAACCACAAAAACCCACAACTATTATTCAACAATATGATCCCACCAAAATATGATAAGTCAACTAGGATTACACCAAAGACTGGTCACTGTAGTTATAAATGATCAAGTGTTAAGAAGCATCCAGCAAATAAGATTCTTATATCAATTAAAACAAGAATGCATATGCTTTAAGCATTTAGGTAAGGTCACTAAAATATTGTTATACAAGTACCGTTGGCTTCACATAAACATGGGTAGTAATAGTTCTGGATGTCAGAGCAGATAACATATGGTTTTACTTATGGAACTTGGAAGAGTCTTAAGAAAGTTAATAAAATTAATGTTGAGAGTATGAAGCCTGGCAGTTAATGCAGTGGATTGAAACCATGAACTACTGGCAAGCTGTTTCTTGTAGTCCAGTGCTTGATTTCCATAGCCTTCATCTTCCTGCTGTGCAACTCAGTGAGCTAACTGACCAGGCAATGCACTGGGGTTTTGGCAGGCTGGGATAGTCTCTTAGGTGGTCTCTTTGGCTGATGACTACATATGAACCTTTAGCTTCAAATAAATAGTGATTGTTGGTGACTCTGGATGACAGAGCGGGTGGCATATGACTTTGCTTATGTAACTTTAACTGTCTTGAGAAAGTTAATGATGTGAGTGTTGGGAGTTTGAGGTTTGTTGATTGGTGTGGTGGATTGAAGCTATGAGCTATTGACATGATATTAGTTGTCTCTGGTATGACTCCCACAGCCTTCACCTGCCTATTTTGTGACTGAGCAGGATGCTTGGCTAGACAGTGCTCTGGGGCTTTTGGTAAACTGAGATAGTTTCCTCTGTGGTCTCTATGATTGCATATCTGATAAGGATCTGTGTATTAAAGTTTTGAAGGTCTGGAGGCCGTAAGTACTGTTTACTTTGACAAACTAAGAATGAATGAATACTACTCAGAAGCATGTGTTCCAGTGTTTGCAGGGATCAAAGTCAAGTCTTGTTTGGTAGTATCAATAATTAACTAGAAGTGACTCTTGATGGATTTAGTAAGGTATTGTATGCTAATGTGTTTTGACAATCCCTCCTAATATGCAGACTTTCTGTTATACATAATGGGTAGATGAAAAGCTGCTATAAAATACCAAGTTTAACTCATTCACTCAAACGGAGCTCAGGAAGTTTGCACTGTAACTTTCGATAAGCAGAGCCCAAGTTTTTTGACAGAATCAAATTATGTCCTCACATTTCAAACAAATGTTCATATCTCTGGAACCATAGGAATTACGAAAGTATAAATAGCAAACTGTTCAGCACAAGCTGTTTTTATAGTGACAGTATTTTTTAGGTACCAAGTCTTAAACTGCATTTTTATAAGTCACTGTAAACACAGTAACTGTTACATTTGTAATATTTTGTAAACAACTATTGCAGCAACTACTCAGTGTACACACATATTTTCAGCAGCATTTTATTCATCTAGCTGAGAGCTTTCATGTGAGGTTAAGTTCTGTCTGTTACTTGGTTGTTGAGATATTTAGAAAAATGTGAACATTTTATCCATATACATTAATATCATAAAAACGGCAGTTAACCTCTCTACCTGCACTAGACCGAGATAAAATATTAATACAGTTGAGTTTCCCATTGTGTAAGCTTTTAAGATTAAATCTTTTAAAACCTTAGACATAGCATGGTTTTGGAATTATTGATGCAATTGTGAACAAGCAATATTTAACGCCTAGAGGCATCAGTAGGAGTTAACTGCAGAGGCACCTGGAGGCGTCACTCTGATGTAATGAGTTAACATAAGTGGCAGAGTGCTTAATATCTATAACATGTTTTAATAGCCTTTAATGAGGCCATTAAATGAGGCGATGTATGTTGTCACCATTTGTTTTATTTACATAAACTGTCAGTGTTCTCTGATTCTCTGTTGTAAGTTCACAATCAATTACATGAGATAACTTTCACCAGGATAGTTTGAGCTGTACATATTCAAAAGTTGGATATGTCCTTTGTTTTCTTCTTAATATCTGCATAAACATTTGTATCTTTATTTATTCATATGTGTAGTAAGGGTCTATATTAGTTTGCCGAAATTTATTTTCATCTAACACATATTCGTTGACTCCTATTCACCGAAAATCACTTCCACGATTCACTGAATAATCCAAGGGCAAAGAAATAATTGCCCTGCAGCACAACGGACCCACATCTAGCTAAATCAAACTCTCCCAAGTGGGTGGCCTTGCCCCCCACATCCCCCTAACTCTCTCTCTCATATATATATATATATATATATATATATATATATATATATATATATATATACACACACATACATATACATACATATATATATATATATATATATATATATATATATATATATATATATATATATATATATATATATATATATATATATACCAACTCCGTGATTGCACTACAATGGAGAAAAATGGCAAAGTTGTGTAGATGGCCAACTATATCTTTGCCCTTGGAATATTGAGTGAATCGTAGAAGTGATTTTCACTGAATAGGAGTCTATGAATACGTGCTCACTGAAAATAAATTTTGGTAAACTAATATAGACACCCTGTAGTAATGCCAGTACTGTGTGGATTGTAAAGTTATTTGTGAGACAGTACTTCTGAATGCAGTCAATTTTCTTTTCTTATCCTTTGGTATGTCTGGATTAGAGGTCTGACTTATTCTGGGAGATGTGTGGTCTGTATGTATGTTAACAAACTGCTGATAGTATAAAGATATATACTCATGTTGTGTTTATCTGTCCCTGAGCAGTGGTGAAGACTCTGAAGGCATTATTCCCAAAGAGAAGTTGATTGCACTTTGCAAGTATGATCCCATTTTGAAATGGATGAGGAGCTGTGATCACATCCTGTATCAAGCACTGGTGGAGATTCTCATTCCTGATGTGTTGCGACCTGTACCAGGTAAGTACCCTACCCGTACCAAAGCAGCTACTTACCTCCAGCTTGAAAGACTTGGAACTGTGATTTGCATCAAATATAGTAAATCATTAAATACTGGCACTGCCGCTGGTCACTGCCAGTAAAGTCATACAGCTGCTATTAAAAAACACTAATGAGGTCAGTTTGATAATTGCAGCACCCATGCCATTTATTTCTGTTGTCCTGTTAGATGAAACTAGGAGTGACAGACCCAGCATTCCCGTATAAACACAGTATCTGCCAAACCAGAGGTCAGTCTGCAGCTGTGGATGGTACTGATGGTATAGATGCTTCTCCCACTTAATAGAAGCTGGGTTAATCACTGTTCTCTCCATTCTTTGATTTATGGGTAAGGTTTCCTATATCTGAGTACAGTAAAATGTCATTGCAAACATACCGTTATTTTATTTTACAGCATGAATCTTGGCACGGACCCAGGAGATTGTCATTATTGTCTGCTCTCTGCCATATCTATAGTTTCCTTTCCAAGTGCGAGCATTCAGTCACCTCAAAAATGCTATAATGGAAATTTTCATTCAAAGCTGTTTTGCTATAGAACTCCTTTGGCTAAAGACACACACATTCACTGGACCAGTATTGTTGCCTTAGATCTTTTTAATGCATTCCTTTCATCACAGTCCGGCAGTATAGTGCAGGAGACATCTAGAATAGTTCTCATCTGTTGATCCATCTGCATTGGGAACTGTTCTCTGCAGTCTTTCTCCATTGCTTGTTTGTATTTTAAAGTACTGTTGCCCCATACTGCAGGCTGGGTCTCAGACGTAACATGGACACGAATAATAGTAGTAATAGTAATCTAACTTCACTATGTATATGTTGCACATTTCATGATGTTACCCACAAATCTGTTGGCCATACTACACAATTTTTCCATCTGCCCAATAATGGTTAATATCTGCTCAGATACCCAATTCACTTGCTTTTCTCACATTGTAATGTGCCCCTTTCAAGCTGATAGGACATAGGGAGAAGCTTTTTCAGTAACATACAGCAGCATTTCTGCATATTATAGCTTAATTTATTTCTTAACTTTTTAGAGACCAGAGCTATCTGTTTACTTTTGTAAGTTGATAAGACCAGTGTCTTTAGAGATAATTGTTTCAGATGTTGTTTAACTCCATTAATTGGTTGGTCCATTACTCTTTTAAGTTGTGAAACACAAATGAAGGCTTTAACTACATGACACAGAGATGTAAACTTCATAGATTATAATAATTATCTACTTAAGAGGGAGAAAAATTATAGGATATATATATATATATATATATATATATATATATATATATATATATATATATATAGTAAATATTTTCTCTTTAATTCATTATACCTACCAACAGTCATATAGTTGTGTGATATTCTTGACTGCTGGCAGGCTGAGCTGCAGTTGCTTAGAGCCGTGAGTCAGAAGAAAAATTAAATGTGAGAATGTCTTTTCATTTGAACAGGGAAAACAGAGTTTTATATTTCTTGTTCAGCTGAAGTGATTTTTGTCTCAGTTAAGTTACTTAATCACAGTGCTAAATACTACACTTTCAGTACTGTTTTTGAACTGTATTGAAACTAAAGTGCTATTTGTTGAATAGCTTTCAAGAGCTGTTGGATTGAGTGAGACAAGGTAGAGCTTCAGGTGTGATTAACACACCACAGTGCAGGCAGTGCTAAATAGAGAGCAGTGTGAGAATTGTCTAAAAAAAAACTGTGAAGATAAGTCATTATGGATAGGAAACAACTGTCTGTGAAGACTTCTCACATATTCTATAATACTTATGTGGTGGAAGGACAATAACATTTTAAGATGGCACCTGTTAACATAATAAATGCAATGGTGTCATCACTGTGACAGTGATATATAATTGCAGCATCTTGGTAAATTGTGAAACTTTATACACCATGATTTAGGAAACCCACTCAAAACAATGTTATCAGGTTCAGGCACTCAGATGGGCATGAGACATTTTGATAAAGTTTACTGGCGGGAATGGAGGGGCGGTAGAATGGATGGAATACAAGTAGACTGTTAAATTTATCTGAAGGTACAGACTAGCTAACTGTCTTGTTGTAAGGCATATGTAATAATGACACCTTTGTCTACCCATATAATTAGAAAGCGTAGTAATACAGAGCAAACATTTTAGGATATTGCTAGGACTTGCACAGATTCAGAGATCATACACAAAATGCAAATTTGTAGGGCGGATGGTAAATGCTAGCAATCTGTAGGATAAAGTAGTGGTAATAAATGGCAGTGTTCCATGATAGTCTTTAACTCATAAAGTGTTGAAGCTTTTGTAGTGTAATTCTGGTTTATTGTTGAATTTGGCAGATTAGTGGTGGCTAAGATTTTGGATGTTGATATTCCGGGAGTAAAGCCAGTTAAAAACTGAGTAACTCCATATCTGCTATGTATGTGAAATTGTCAATATTTTTTTGCTGACCTTAACAGATTTGCATGAGAGTGCCAGGAGATTTTCATAAGATGGCCTTAAGGTTGTGTTTGTAGCATCTCATATATAGTGTACGGTCTGGGGCTTAATGGGCATTAAAAAAACAGTAACAACATCATTTTATGCTCTTTCTTTGAATAATGTTTCACATGTTCCTGTCCTTTTTTATACAGACTCCAGGAAGAGTAGTTGTGGCATATCTATGCAGGGAGGATCAAAGTCCTTAAGGTACTGTCAGTTTTACTATCATATATACATGGATAAACCCCATGACTTAATCTCTTGTGTACATTTTGTAGGCGGTGACCTAAAACTGAACGTTATGGTACTCAGTATGCTATCACCCCATTACCTCCCCTGCTGCTGCTTGTCATCATGGAGCCAGATCTGATAGGTATATTCTCCACAGATCATTTTTGCAGCAAAATGCCATAACTGTGGGCAAAGGCTTTAACTTCTTAAATTTGGATGCAGCAAATACTTGGCAGTACAGTGCTGTCCCACATCAGGAAGTTATACATTCACAGACATCAGAAAGGTACACTCAAAAAAAAAACTTTCTACAGGATGCCAGCAGGATAATTATTTGGCTAGCAATATAATTAGTCTAGCCAATAATTAGTCTGCAGCTTTCTATTAAAATAAATGGAAAATAGAACCCGGAAGTGAGGTCATGCGGTTCATTAGCAGAATGTCATTATTTCTCACCTGCATCACTGTAACATCGTATGAGTCATAGCTAGCAAATCCTTGTCTTGTTACTACAGAACTTATGCAAGTGGCAAATATCTGCTTATCCCAGTGATCTTTAGTTATTTGACAAGAGATGCCAAGAGGAAGAGAAGCTCTGTTTACCTCATGGACAGTTTTCTCTTGCAGATGTGTTAAAATGCTGGCAGAATACCAGACATATATATATATATATATATATATATATATATCTGTGGGCAGCGATGACCGTGTATATACTGAACACAGTATGATCTGTTCAAGAGTGTGTAGTTTTAATTTTTTTACAGTGATCAGGTTGTTTATAGTAGCAAGATGAAGTACATTTAAGTGTGGCCATTATTTCCTTCTGCTTTTTGGCAGTCACACACACTGGAAGTGATTATCAGAAGAGGCTCTGTGCTCTTGTGAGACAGTATGTGGATACAAGCAAATGACAATTATATGAATAAAGGGAAGTGATAGTTACCATGCCTTGGTGGTGTTTGGAGATGGTATGTAGTGTCTGAGAGCAAAAAGCTGAAATCCATTCCCATGTTCATTTGTGTTTCCCTGCAATCACAATCCAACCCCAAAAGATTACAGAAGGTGGCTTTCCTTTGGGAAGGCATAAGAAGGCAGGCTGAGAGAGCATTTATGTGATCACTATTGAACAATGGTTGATATGGCTTATCTAGGTGCAGTGTATGTGTCTGTGAGCAGCAGTATGGAGTCCACTTAGTCTTTTGCATTCATACATTAGAAAGCTACACAGAAAGTAGCAGTCTTTTTGGAGGCTGCCTCAAAATTATACATGAGGTATACATAAAATGTGGCTTCCTATTGGGGTAGGGGTAAGGAGATAGGTTGTGTATAAAAGTGCTAAGTAGGGTACATGATCACTGTTGAGTAAGCATTATCATGGAGTATTTAGATACTGTGTGTGTGTGTGTGTGTGTGTGTGTGTGTGTGTGTGTGTGTGTGTGTGTGTGTGTGTGTGCTGAGACCACTATGTTTTACACTTGCTTTACAAGAACACAATGGAAATGTGTACCAAAAGTGGATGTTTTGGGGGTAGTCTCTGTGTAAAAACTGAAGGGAATCGTACAATCCATGTAAAACAATCACTGATGCAATTATTTGGGATGATAGTGTGTTTGTGTCAACAGCAAGTTGAAATACATCATGCTGTCATTGTTTTTCACTTTCTTCACAATCAGATAGAGGTATACACAGAAGGTGGCTGTCATTTTTTCCTGTTGTATGAAGCCATGCCATGTGTTTAAGCAAAGTCATTCATATGGGCACTGTGAAATGATCACTGATGTGGCATGTCATGGGGCAGAGTACATGTCTGAAAGCAGCAACCTGAAATAAATTTCCCTGAGCCATTTTGCCCTTCATTTTCTTATCAGTAAGGTATAAGTCTACAGGATATTGCAGCCTTTTTGGGACCTGGCTGGGGGCAGTTACCTGATTCATGTTGAATGATCATTTATTGGTTTGTAGTAGAGGACAAGGTGCTGATCTCTGAGAGACTTGTTCACAATCAACAGTAGTGTACCCTTGTCGGAAGGCGCACATTCCTCTTTGTCATTGTGTGTGTGAAAGGACCTGATGCTGAATGTTTGTTATATGGATAGAAACAGTTATTTTTTTGTTTTGGCTTTCAAATTGTTACTTTCATTATTCTAATTTCACAACCATCTTACTGCAAATATCATTTAATCAGTTCATAAGAAGCATGCAAACTGTTTTTTTCTCACAGACTGGATATTTAATATAGAAAATATTAAATATGTTTTGTTTTTGTAACCTTTTATAACATAAAAATGAAAACAACTATTTATTTAAGTAAGGTGCTGTTTTCTAGTTTTCCAGTATTGAAATGTATTTATTTGAAAAATGAAAGGCATTACCAAAAATTGTGAAATGACACTCAAATTCAACGTACAGCTGTTGTATTATACCAATACCTAAAATCAAAATTTAACTGTTTGTAGTAGGATACATAGATTTGCTGTCCTTAAAAAGATTTACCAGAAAATTTCAAGGCTATAACCATGTATTGATAGTCCCCACCAATATATCTACATGATAATTAGAATGTACCAGCCTGTGAAATTGGAATTATATGCACTTTCCATTTAAATGAGTAGCTCATGCAACATCTATTCAAGGTGGAGGAATGTATCCCATATCCAGAAAGCCTTTATGTGCAGCTGTTACTCCAGAAGTAAAACACCTTATATATTTTACAGCCCAAGCCAACATTTCTCTTCCTCTTCCAGCAAACATTATGAGGTCCCAACTTCATGGATTGATAATGGCAATGTGCTACCATATAAAGCATGGTTGAAATGCAGTAAAATTCTTTGGGAGTTGGGAAAAACAGAAATTATTGAATGTGTTTTGTACACAATTATTTCATTAGAATTCTCTAATTTTCTTATTATGACCTGCCTTGGGGGAACTGTACAGGTTGCAAATCCAGCATTTCAGGAGTTTTGCTACTATAGTTTGGCATTATGCTTGATTTCCCATGAGCAACTGTTTTTCCTCTGCTAGAAAGTATAGATAAGAGTACTGTTCAGAATATATGTGCACTAAGTTGTTATAATACAGAACGTAGCATATCTGATGCTACCAGCAGGATTCCAGTTACTATAAAAGGCAGTGTATTGCCAAATACATCTGGAAAGAGATGAATTTAAATCCCTGGGTGTAAAATGGCATCATTTAATATGATTTTTGCTCACATATCATTTTAGATTTTCCCATTTTTTTGACCTGAGGTAAACTGACTCTTATCTGCAGCAACAGATGTGTTTAAGTGCTTTTGTTTTTACAGTCTGGAGTTATAACTGGCTTCCATTTGGGTGCTAATTGATAAGTTCCTAAATGTAATGACTTGAAATATGAAAACACTGAACTTTAAAATGTCGAAATCAAAATATCTAATAATCTACTTGTGAGGAGGGCGGGACTTGTCCCCTCTGCAGGAACCGGGTTACTCGTCATTTCTGAGTTTTGCTAGAGGTTTGATATTTGCTGATGGACAGTGTCCTGATTGGGTGTGTATATGTCTAAGATGTATGCTACCGTAGGTATTTTTCATAATATTTTAATTGATGTTTCAATGTTGTACATTCAATATTACAAGTTTTTTTGTATACCATTATTCAGTAATTGCCAGGCACTCTTTTTGACAGCTTCGTCAAAGGCCCAGTGAAACTAATGTCCAGAACATAAGCACAGTAAGTCTTATTACATAAGAAGAAAAGTTATGTACATTACTCTAGGAATATGCAAGCACGTGCATGTGCATATGCATACACACTCACACACATACAAATATATTCCTATTAAAAGGTCAAACATTCAAATAGTTAAACTGCAAAACACCAATCCCAAAAACAGTGATACCCAAACCACGAAAACAAAAAATGCATTTAAAAATATTTTATGCAGGGAAACTAACCCCTGCACCTCATGTGCCTCCTGCTAATTATATGTACCAGCTCTGAGATTGTAGTATAGTGGGGAAATAGTAGAATCCCATTCCCTGTTGTACAGCAGTCTCGCACATGCTGCTACTGGCATTTTTAAAAATGTTGATGTTGCATACTGGTAAACGATTTGACATTCTCATCATTCTATTTGATTTCAAATAGAGCCCATGTATATATAGTCAGATTAAGTGTTTTGCTACACTGAACACACTGTTGTCACTACCTGAAAGTTTCATAACAATGTCTCAGATGGGCGAGTGAGATCTTGGGTTCATAGGTAGGTACTAGGCTATTGGCCCTAGGGCCTATACAAGCCTAGCCAAAAATGTACCCTGGCTTTCACCACCCAAGAAAATTATTTTCCTGTGCCCCTGTCAAACAGAACCACAGAAGTGATCCCCGGGGTGAATTTCATATTACCATCCAGTCATCAAGATTTTTCGTGAAGAGTGCTAATGAAGAGCTCTATTTGACATAGGTAGTCTGTTCCAGAGTATGGGAAGTCTGTGGGACAGGAATCTATCCCTCCAGCATGTTCTGTTTATTGTGGTGACAAGGTTTAGGTCCCTAGAGCGTGTAGCTCGGAGAGATTGGGATTTCTTTAAGTGGAGCATGTCCAACAGCTCTGGGTTTGACATAGCTTTGTATGTTAGGCAGAGATCGCCTCTGAGTAGGCGATATGCGACGGAGTAAAGCTGGAGTTTTTTTAGACGGTCTGCGTAAGGCATCTGAGGCCAGTAATCCTCTTTGTGAGGTATTTTTGCGGCCTTTCCAGTTGTTGTAGATGTCTTGTGAGGTACATACCAAAAGGGGCGTTGTATTCTATAATGGGTCTAATGAGTGATGAGTAGAGGTGAACAATGACCTCTTTTTTTCTGGATGAGAAACCTTTTGTGATGAGGTGTGCCACATAGAAGGATTTCCTGACCACTTTGGCGATGTGATTATCAAAGGAGAGACTACTGTCCACCTGTGTCCCAAGGTCTCTTATCACACTTTCGGTGTTAAGTAGACTACCGCCTATGTGGTAGTTCATGGGTACAGAATTTTTACCAAAGGGGATGACAATGCACTTTTTGGCATTGAGCTTGAGACCATGTCTTTGACACCAGGCATCTGTCTCAGTGAGGCCCTTTTGTAGGATGTCCACATCATTAGGAGTTTTGATTATGGCTCCTAGTTTGCAGTCATCTACGAATTTAGTTAGCCAAAGGCCTTCTGTGTTAGCCTGTACTTCAGAGAAGTAGATACCAAACAGGAGAAGACCCAGGACTGAACCCTGTGGTACTCCACTTGTCACTGGTCTGAAGTCTGATTTGGAGTCTGCTACTTTCACAGTGTGGGTTCTTTCAGTAAGCCAGTTGGCAACCCATCTTGTGACATAGGTATTTATACCTAGTTTAGTGAGTTTATCTATAATTCCAGAGTGGGGGATGATGTCGAATGCCTTGGCAAGATCTAGATAGGCTGTGTGAACCACCTTACCCTCATCTATGGCTTTGGTGACTACTTCAAAGAAGTCTGTCAGGTTTAGGAGACATGATCTGCCTTTTACAAACCCAAACTGTGTGGGGTCCAGGGTTTGGAGATCTCCAATGTCTTTGTTTATGAGTTCCATGGCCTTGCAGACGAGGCTCGTCAGGCTAATGGGGCGGTAGTTCCCGGTGTCTGTTGTGGCCCCCCCCTTTGTGGAGTGGGATAACTGTCACAGTGCGCCATTCAATGGGCACAAAGCCTGAAGTGAGGCTATGACTGAACATGGTACTTAGGTGGGGTGCCAGTTCATTCTGTAGTTCATGTAGAAGGCAGCCTGGGATGTTGTCAGGTCCCATGGATGCTGTGTTCTTTGCTTTGGAGAGTGAAGTTTTTACCTGTGCAGCCGTGATTACAGGAACTTTGCATTCTTCTGATATAATGATGGGCCCTTTAGGGGGTGAGAGGGGGGGTAAAGTTAGCACTGAACCTATCTGCCAGGATATTGGCAATATCAGTTGGTTCTGTATATTTAGTGTCATTGTGCTGTAACTCAGAGCAGATGTGAGTGTTGCCATTGAGATTTTTGACATGGCTATAGAATGCTTTGTGGTTGTCTTTAGAATCAGTGGCAATTTTGTTTTCATAACTAGCTTTGGAGGATTTTATGAGGGATCTCAGCTTCTTACTGAGGCTGACCAGGGAGTTCCTCCAATCGTGGGATTTTACTCTTTTTTGCAACAGTTTCTTTCTTCTGTTGTAGAGTTTGTTTATGGCAGAAGACCACCAGATTGGCTTCCTTTTTTTGGAGGATAGCATCTTGGTTCTGTTAGGGATAAGCATGATCCATGCACTCGTGTAAGTGCTTATAAAGTGCATTTGTGTAGGATTCAGCAGTCGTACCTCTATTGTCCATCTACATGGGTGTCATGAAGTTTGCCACTTCTGTCTTAAAAAGCGTGAAGTTGGCTTTGGAGAAATTTTTTACGGTTGTTTTCCTAATGGGGGGTGGGAGCAGGATGTGGATGTCTAGGGTGATTAGCTTGTGGTCGGATCTGACCAACGAGGAGCTGACCTCTGGTGTGGAACGCTGGTCACCCATGTTGGTGATGACCAGATCTAGGATATTGCTGCCTCTGGTGGGGGTGTGGATAAGTTGATCCAAAGCGTTAGAATTGATGATTTCCAGAAAACGTTGAGCAAAAGAGTTGGTACATGAGTAGTTTTCCCAGTTAATGGTAGGGTAGTTGAAATCACCCATTATTAGAGTGTTGGGTTGTACCTTAATATTTTCCAGTGTATCAAGAAAAGAGGAGTGGGAATCCTGGGGCATGGTGGGGGGTCTGTAGCAAGCTACAGTTTGGATTGTGGTTTTTCCCAGAGTTAGTTGAACTTGGATAATCTCGGATGCATTATGCTGAGCAACTAGCTTGTAGGTGTGGATATCCTTAATGAATATGGACACGCCTCCACCTTTAGTGTTTCGATCCGGGTTTGGTGGCCAAAAGGTGTGGTATGAATTATAGCCTGGTAATGCAGGGGTGCTCTCTGGAGCTTTGAACCAGGTCTCTGTCACTGCACAGATGTCAATGTTCCCAATTTTAAGGAGTGCCTCCAGTGAGTGCATTTTGAGGTTTAGACTTCTAGCATTGAGTAGTATTACCCTCAGATTTTGTCTGCTTGTACCTGTTACGGTGGTGAATTTGTCATTTGAACCTTGCCTAAAAAAGGCACTATTCTTTCCTTTTATAGATAGACTCCAGAGAAAGGTGTCCATATGCCTTCAATTCACAGTCTGACATTTTACATTATTTGTGTTTTCCATTGAAGGTGTTTATCTTCTACTTAGCATGTCCAGTATAGCAGCGGACTAGATTACTTCTTTATGGAGTTTTTGTTATGTCAGAAGTAAAAAAGTGTATACATTTCTTTAGGAAGAAGTGTGTGTTTGTGTGTATTTATATAATTTATTTGTGTGTATATAATTTTGAATGCTACAGTTCCTCCAGGTCTCAATGATTTTATTAGTATTTCTTGTTTGTAAAAATGAAGTTTTATGATAGATAATTTTATTTTATAGTGGTATGTGCTGTGTTTGTTTTCAAATACCTATATATGTATATATATAATTTTTTTTTTTTTTATGGCATGGTATTATGAGGATTGGGTTCCTTTAAATTTATTCTTCCTGGTTTTGATCATTGGTGTGGAGTTTAAAAATGTGTATGGTCTATTTTTGTATCTGATGAAGTCTACATTCAGTGGATGAAAGTGCTCATCTTATTTAATAAAGCCGTTTTGCTGGTTCCAGCTGTTTTTTTTTTTTGCACTGAAATCCCTAACAGAAGAACTGCAGTCTTAAGTCCATTGTTGCAGCTAAACACCTTGCTGTGGTCCGAGCATTTCATAATGAAATCTCAAAGGGTGTCTGATATAGGCTGTTTTATATACAGGTTATAGATTTAGTTCATAGGCTTTCCTCCCACAGTCTGACATTTTACATTATGTTTTGTTTCCATTAAACTGTTGCTGAACTTCTGGTCTACATGCAACTTATAGTAGTTACCTAGAATACTTCTTTACTGAGTTTTTATTACATCAGAGGTGAAAGTTCTGTATATTATTTTAGAAAAAATGCATTTGTTTATTTATATGATGCAGTAACTAAAATGCCATAGTTTTAATCAGCTAATGTGTTGGGATCAAATTCAGCAGTCTGCTTCTCAAAACTCCTTAAGAGTTAAGCGCATGTTGCAGCTGGGACAGACTGTATCTGCCTAGAATTTTATAATTAAAGCTCAAAGAGGGATTGAGATATGTTCTTTTTTTTGCATACAGGTACCAGATATATTGATTCATAGGCCTTCCATGCCACAGTATGGCATTTTCCTTTGTACTCTTATTTATTTATTTTACAGTTTGTTTGCTGGGATAGTCCATTGGGCCAAGAAGAGCCCATTTTCAATGAAGTCCTAGGGAGAAAAGCTCCATGAACAGCAATATAATATGAAGACAATGCATTTACATTTATGTAATACTATTGAAGAACAATGGCATTACATAACATGATAAAAAATGTACGACTGCAGTGAAAAGTCAGTTAAAAAATTACAAACACACACACAAATAGGTCAATTAAAAATAAGAAAAAGCCATTGGTGCATATTCCTGTTAAATTTGTTAGAATGTGAAATAACACGGGGTAAGCATTACAGTTTTACATGAAGTAGGATGGGGATAAGAGGTATTAATTGTTGAATATAAGAATAAAGGTGGGACAATAAGAAAGAGAAAAAATAGAGCAAGAGTAGGAGTTAATGACAGAAATGAAGATGGTAGTAGTCAGAGAAGCTCAGTATGATGAAGAGAAGACAGAAGTAAAGGAGTGTGAGAAGTGGGGAAAAAGAGGTCTTGTCTTTTATTATGAATGTGCAGTCACAGTAGTAACCTAGAATTCTTTACTGCATTGTCATTACATCAGAAGTTAAAATCTTGAATGTTTCACCAGCATATGATTTTTATCAGTGGAATTGAGTACCCCCATTCACAGTCTAGGCTCATGTGCAGTAAACTCTGCAGTAAAGTATAGCACTTACCCACTGAGTGAGGATAACTCCATGCATAAATGCAGTTTACCTCAATTTAGGTAAGGGTTTTGACACAATACCTTACCCTAATAATGACAGATTGGTCTAACTTACTGTAATTCCTCCTGCAACCTGTTAGATTGCCACCTGGCTCACTGATAGACATCATTTTGTTAGAGCTAATGACACATGATCCTTCAGGAGATATGTCACAAGTGGTGTATACCATGTCTGTCTTTTGGGATCACTTCTATTTGGCATCTTCTTTTCTGATGTTAAATCTGACATAAAGGTCTCGGACTAGCAATGTTAATGGGTAATTGTAAACTTGGGGTCCTCATCATATTCCTTGAAGACACTGAAGTCCTCCAAGGGGATCTAAATCAAACAAACCTATAGTGTCAGTTTTACTGTCTTAAGCTGAATGCCAAAAATGTAGAATTGTACTGTTTAGGACGCAGTAACTCTCACACACCTACAATGTAAATGACCCACCTTAAAACAGACACTGTCATTAGTGACCCAGGCACCTTCATGGTTAAAGTCTTTGACCAGCACATAGCCACTTTCATTAGTAAAGCCTTCCGTTTTGCCCAGCTGGTTACTAATGGGCCTCTTCTCTTGGTCAAGTGATCTTCCTCTTTTTGTCATTCCTCATCAAACCTATACTCGAATATGGAGTGCCTTTCATTATGGCGTGCCCTTCATACTCGAATATGGAGTGCCTTTCATTATGGCGTGCCCTTCATACTCGAATATGGAGTGCCTTTCATTATGGCGTGCCCTTCATACCGAATATGGAGTGCCTTTCATTATGGCGTGCCCTTCATACTCGAATATGGAGTGCCTTTCATTATGGCGTGCCCTTCATACTCGAATATGGAGTGCCTTTCATTATGGCGTGCCCTTCATACTCGAATATGGAGTGCCTTTCATTATGGCGTGCCCTTCATACTCGAATAGGGAGTGCCTTTCATTATGGCGTGCCCTTCATACTCTAATATGGAGTGCCTTTCATTATGGCGTGCCCTTCATACTCGAATATGGAGTGCCTTTCATTATGGCGTGCCCTTCATACTCGAATATGGAGTGCCTTTCATTATGGCGTGCCCTTCATACTTGAATATGGAGTGCCTTTCATTATGGCGTGCCCTTCATACTCGAATATGGAGTGCCTTTCATTATGGCGTGCCCTTGATACTCGAATATGGAGTGCTTTTCATTATGGCGTGCCCTTCATACTCGAATATGGAGTGCCTTTCATTATGGCGTGCCCTTCATACTCGAATATGGAGTGCCTTTCATTATGGCGTGCCCTTCATACTCGAATATGGAGTGCCTTTCATTATGGCGTGCCCTTCATACTCGAATATGGAGTGCCTTTCATTATGGCGTGCCCTTCATACTCGAATATGGAGTGCCTTTCATTATGGCGTGCCCTTCATACTCGAATATGGAGTGCCTTTCATTATGGCGTGCCCTTCATGCTCGAATATGGAGTGCCTTTCATTATGGCGTGCCCTTCATGCTCGAATATGGAGTGCCTTTCATTATGGCGTGCCCTTGATACTCGAATATGGAGTGCCTTTCATTATGGCGTGCCCTTGATACTCTAATATGGAGTGCCTTTCATTATGGCGTGCCCTTGATACTCGAATATGGAGTGCCTTTCATTATGGCGTGCCCTTGATACTCGAATATGGAGTGCCTTTCATTATGGCGTGCCCTTGATACTCGAATATGGAGTGCCTTTCATTATGGCGTGCCCTTGATACTCGAATATGGAGTGCCTTTCATTATGGCGTGCCCTTGATACTCGAATATGGAGTGCCTTTCATTATGGCGTGCCCTTGATACTCGAATATGGAGTGCCTTTCATTATGGCGTGCCCTTGATACTCGAATATGGAGTGCCTTTCATTATGGCGTGCCCTTCATACTCGAATATGGAGTGCCTTTCATTATGGCGTGCCCTTCATACTCGAATATGGAGTGCCTTTCATTATGGCGTGCCCTTCATACTCGAATATGGAGTGCCTTTCATTATGGCGCCCTTCATACTCGAATATGGAGTGCCTTTCATTATGGCGCGCCCTTCATACTCGAATATGGAGTGCCTTTCATTATGGCACGCCCTTCATACTCGAATATGGAGTGCCTTTCATTATGGCGCGCCCTTCATACTCTAATATGGAGTGCCTTTCATTATGGCGCGCCCTTCATACTCGAATATGGAGTGCCTTTCATTATGGCGTTCCCTTCAGTGTGTTCCTGGCCAAAAACGTTACCCAACTTGAAAGGCTCCAGTTGTTCCTTACAAGAAAATCTAAGGTGTGAGCTCCCTGTGTTACTCAGTGTGTCTAAAATTCTTGTCTCTCTCCTTAGTCTTCAGCAGACTCTTATGGGGTGATTTATGCCAGGTATACAAAGCTATAAGTGACCCAGTCCTGCTTGATGCACTACATAGCCACAAGACTGGTAGTAGTGCAATACAGGATCAAAGGATCTAAATCTATATTGTAACATAAATGGGACTTGTTGGAGTAACATAATTCCCCATTTCCAAACAGACATTCTTTGTAAACAAAGCACTTCCCTTACTGTCTTCAAATCTAGCTTAGATAAATCGATGGGAATTAGTAAATATACTTCAGGCTAAGCCCCCTATCCCTTATGAAAGGCAGAGTAACTTGGGTGTACCAGTGGGACTGCAGTAGCTAGGCTTCAAAAGACTTACCTGGTCGTCTTTGAAGTTAACATGAGGGTGAAGTTGTGCATGTATAATCATGCCTGGAATCAGCATCCAAGAGCATTTTGTAGCTGATGGTCATGACACAGTATAGAAATTTGCTGCGATATTTGTCATGCTTATAGAGCTGTGGTCCTCCTTACTAATTTGGCTGCTGTGTTTTGTTTCAAGTAATTATTTCATATTTTTTTAGTCTGACAGTATGGGGGGATTCGTAAAAATAACCACAATGTGTACATTATGTGTATACTGAGTAACCTTTCTGAATGAATATACCACAAAAGCATTGTGGTAGGGCTGCTGTTAAATTCAGAAAAGTTACCTCAAGGAGTACACACAGTTATACACCTTATGTTAACCTTTATGAATTGCCCTCAGTATATTTCTGAATCATTACCTCAAGGAGTACTAAGTACATTACCTCAGAGTCATTCTAAGGGGATCCAGCATCTGTCGGCCTGGGATGACATGATTGACAGACCTCGATGCTTTGCCATAGATGGCCTGCATTTGTCATCCCTGGGTTTCCAGATACTGGCTAAGGCTCTTGTAACCCCTATAGTGCCTTTTTAGGTGTTGTTCCAAAGACCAAATTACCACCGTAACAGCTGTAAATAAATGCAATCTGAGGGTAATGCTGCTCAATGCTAGAAGTCTAAATCTCAAGATGCACTTGCTTGAAGCACTCCTCAAAATGCAGAACATCAACATTTATACTGTAATGGAGACCTGGTTTAAAGCAGCAGAAAGCACCCCTGCACTACCAGGCTATCACTCATTCTACACCTTTTGGCCCCAGAACATGGACCGAAGCTCCAAAGGTGGTGGAGTCTCCATATTCATAAAGGATGTGCACACCTCCGGACTAGTAGCCCAGCATAATGCATCTGAGATGCTTCAGGTACAACTAACATTGGGTAAGAGGGCAATTTAGGTCATAGCCTGCTATAGGTCCCCAACCATGTCCCAACACTCTCACTCCATGTTCCTAAGCACCATGGAAACAATTAGTCCAAACCAGCACGGTCATACTAGGTGACTTCAACTACCCAGCCATCAACTGGGAAAACTACTCGTGTACCAATACACTGGCCCAACGCTTCCTGGAAGTCATTAGTTCCAATGCTTTGCACCAATTAATTCTTACCCCCACTAGAAAAGCAACATCCTTGACCTGGTTATTGCTGATATGGGCAACCATTGCTCTACTCCAATAGTCAGTTCCTCCCTGCTTAGATCCGACCACAAACACATCAACATGGAAATCCACATCCACCCCCCCCCGCAAAGGTAACCAACATGAAAAGCTTCTCCAAAGCCGGGCAATGGGAACACTTGGCCAAATAAACAACTTGTGAACTAGTGCAGTTAAATCTACCCTGTATCACATACTTGGTACCCCTAACTTCAAAAGTGGAACCCACAGTGGTATTCTTACAGTAACGGCACATATTACATTTATACAAGCCCACTCTGAAGTTTGAAACTTAGATTTCCTCTCGAGAATGTTTTTATGATTGTAGGCCTTTTGAATACCATCCTTGGATATCCCACTAGTTTCTTCCAGGTGTATCCATCCTGTGTAACCAAATTCCAATTTTTCTGGATGATAGAAATAATTTCCTTCACATCCATAATGTATGTCAAAATGAAATTACAAGGATTGGGTTCCCTTTTGACTGGGCTGGGTCTATAGTTGTCCTGGGGTACACTGATCTGATTGAGAATAGGTACGTCAAGTGTTCCCATTGCCAGGCTTTCTATGTTGGGAAAACAGAAAACTCCAAGAGCGTATGTGTGGACATTTGTACGCTATAAGAAAGGGCAAGACGTAGAATGCTTTGGCTAAACATATTACAGAGAACCCACAACATGAATTTTCATTCCAAGTAATTGACCAAGTTCAGTCAGATGGAAGGGGTGGCCGGACTCACTTATCCTGGAGAGTAGGGAATTAGTTTGGCAGCTAAGATTGGATGCGTGCCGTTACCCAGGCATCAATGGTATGTCATCAATCATATGTCTGTTAAAACTTAAAAGTTTAAACAGATGATACAGTTGGCCTACAAGTGTCCATTTAAATATTTAAATATAGGTATACAATAGTCTCAGCTGTATTTTTCTGACATATACATATACTGTAAATTTTGGATACAAGTTTATTAAATAGGCAGATGTATCCTTATAGGAAGTTTTAAGGTCATGTAGGAGTTTTGGGGGACAGGTTAGTATTAATTAAAATGGTTTAGTTTGATATATTCAAAAATAAGAATATGTAGTATTTCATGCTATGTGCTTTTAACCTAGCAGTTTCGTGCAGGAAATGTTTTGTGACAGCACATTTTACATTTTAATTGACTTCTCTGTCTAGGTTGATTCGGTGCATTCAGATTGTATTCGGTGTATTTCATTTTATTTTATTGTTCTTGCATAGTTTTAATATAGCAATGTATTTTTTGTATTTTAATACTTTTTTGTGATCATGTGAGAGAAGTCTAAGGATATAACAAGGGGTTTATTGTTATGACGTTGTATCCGTTCTGAAGAAGTTGTTTTTTTAAACTGACGAAAAGCTTGTGTTGAGCTTAATAAACGTTTTCTTTCATTGTCTCCCAACGTTTTGAGCGACTTGTTTTAGGCTTCCGGAGGGTTTCTGGAGGGATTCCACCTGTTTCTTTTTACATCAGTTTTTCTTTGGTTAGCAATTAATAAACTCTACAGTAGAAGGAAGAAACTGTTGCAGAAAAAGTGAAGTCCCAAGACTGGAAAATCTCCCCTATTAGCCTCAACAAAAAGTTGAGATCCCTTATCAAAACCTCTAAAGCCAGCTATTAAGTCAGAATTGTGGCCAACACTAAAAACAACCACGAAGCCTTCTATAATTATATCAAGAATCTCCATGGTTTTCTCTGAGTTACTGCACAATGGTACCACCTGTACTGAGTCAACAGATATTGCCAACATACTGGCCAACAGATTCAGTGCCAACTTTACTCCTCTCTCCCCCTAAAGGACCAATCACGATACCGGTGGAATGCCAGGCACCCAGCATTACTGCAGCACAGGTTAAAGCTACATTGTCCAAGGCCAAGAATACAGCTTCCATGGGACCTGACAATATCCCTGGATGTGTTCTACATTGACTACAAAGTTAACTGGCACCACATCTGTGTGCCCTGTTCAGTCACAGCCTCACCTCAGACTTTGTCCCTACCAAATGGTGCACTGCTGCAGTCATCCCTCTCTATAAAGGGGGAGCAACTACAGACCCTGGAAATTATTGCCCCATTAGCCTGATGAGTCTGATATGTAAGGCTACGGAGTGCATCATTGTGGACCTAATTAACAAGGATATAGGGAATCTCCAAACTCTAGATCCCATGCAGTTTGGTTTTGTGAAAGGTAGATCATGCCTGCTAAACCTGTTTGACTTCCTTGAGTCAGTCACCAGAGGTCTGGATGAGTGCAAGGCAGTTCATACAGCCTACCTCAATCTGGCCAAGGCCTCTGCTACCATTCCCCACTCAGGAATTATTGATAAACTCACCAATCTAGGCATCAACCCCTGTATCACTAGGTGGGTTGCAAATTTGCTCACAGAACCCACAGTGTGAAAGTAGCGGACTCCAAGTCAGACTACCGACCAGTCACGGATGGAGTCCCACAGGGATCGGTCCTGGGTCCTCTCCTGTTTGGCATCTTCTTCTCAAAAATCCAGGCCAACATGGCGGGACACTGGCTAACCAAGTTCATAGATGACTGCAAGCTGGGAGACCTTATTAACTCCCCAAGTGATGCAGACATCCTACAGAAAGGCCTCACTAAGACCAATGATTGGTGTTGAAACCATGGCCTTAAGCTTAATGCCAAAAAATGTGTCATCATCCCCTTTGGGACAAACTCAGTTCCCACTAATTACCACATCGATGGGAGCCCACTGAATACTGAAGGCTTTATAAGAGATCTGGGGACACAGGTTGACAGCAACCTCTCCTTCGATCACCACATTGCCACTGTGGTCAGAAAGTCCCATGTGGCACATCTCATTACCAAGGGTTTTGCATCCAGGAAGAAAGAGGTCATCATCTCTCCCTACACTTCCCTCATTAGGTCAATCATAGAGTGTAATGCCTCATTTGGCATACATATCACTAGACACATGCAACAGCGGGAAAGGCCGTAAAAGTACCTCACGAAGAGGATCCTAGGCATTAAACACATGTCCTACATGGACGGACTCAAAAAATCCAGTTATTCTCTGTCTCGTATAGTCTGCTAAGACGCAATCTCTCCTTTACTTACAAAGCCATGTCTGACCCAGTTCTTTTAGAAATGCTACATCTAAAGAAATCCCAATCCTTCCGCACCACACGCTCCAGAGACCGCAACCTCATTACCGCAATCAATGGAACATGCTGGAGGGACAGGTTTATAACCCAGAGACTGCCCATGCTCTGGAGTAAAGTTTCCCATACATGTCAAGCAGAGCACTTCACTGGCCCTCTTCAAGAGAAATCTTGAGTGGATGGGAAATAGAAAGTTCACCCCGGGGATCACTCCAGTGGCTCTACTTGATAAAGGCACTGGGAGCTAACGTCAGGCAGCACAATGCCAGGGCACTTCTATGGGCTAGGCTTGTAAAGGCTCCAGGGCCATTAACCTAGTACACACCTATGAACCTATTATCACTAGGGTATTCTTATGTAATGTAATATGCCAAACTTTGATTTTATAGCATGTTATATGACCCTGTTCTACACTTTCTGATGTTCTTCATGTTTCACTGTTGCAGTCCTTACATTTGGGTTATCTGCTTGCAGGTAGCCCTCAGTCGGCCAGATTAACAAAGTCTTGGGTCCTGCATCGGTTGCTGTCCCTTCCATGACGTCAGATCGTCAGGGGTATAAAACATGCAGCCGACGCCATTACATCATTCTTTCTTGCCATGCGGTGCCCGAAGCAGAAGCAGTTCACAAGTGTCAGTCGGCCAACTCCTGAAATTTTCATTTTTGAGTTTCAGAACTGAAGTCTTCAACTAAAGCTAAGTACCCTGTTGGGGAAACTTTTTCTTGCTCCTTACCGATGTCAGTAAAAGTTAATAATTGCATTACTTGTGGAAAGCAAATACCTCATAAAGGTTTTCATTCGTACTATATTCATTGCCTAGGTCCTGATCACGATGTACCTTGCTGTCAGTTTTGTGCTTTATTTATTCAGCGCATTGTCTATCGTCTGTGTATTTTCGCCTCTAAATATTTCGGTTCTTGGTTTAATTATCCGGAAATGTTGTCGGTTAGCCATCCAACTACCGAGATTCCAAAAAAAACGCAAAGATAAAGACAGAGACAGGCCGCCGAGGTCCAAAACTGCCGACGAGGCTTCTCCTAAGCCAGTCGCCAGTTCGCCGGTACTCAGTGAGACGCTTTTGCAGCCCCTGATACCCGCTACTTCTGATTCAAAGGCCTCTACTGAGACCCATTCGGAGTCTGGTATGCCGCGAGATGCTTCAACTATGGAACCCATGGATGTCTCTACCTTGGATGGGTCCGGAGCTGCTGTGCAGGCACCAGCTTCTGAGGGAGTATTCAGGCCTATGGACTTGCATATTAAACTGGCACCTCCTTCTTTACTTAGGCCTAAATCTCCATCTATGCCTAAAAAACCGACGCCCAGGCCACATGCTCAGGCCTCTATGCCTAAAAAACAAATGATAAGAATGGCTGAAGATCTAATAACTCGAATTAGGGGTAGCCAACTCCCCCCCCCTCTAAGTGGCCTAGGAATGAAGTTGATTATGAATCTTCTGATCAGGATTCTGTTTTTTTCTGATTCTTCTGAAGATCTGGATTTGCCCTTATCTACTTATGAAGATCCTGATGCAGAGGACTCCATTCCCGCTGCTTCCCCTCCTGAGGATTTTTCTTTTGGGGAAACCTTACATACTCTAAGGGAGCATTTCCACTGGGAAAGCCAGGATTTTTCTCATTCAAAAAAGAGGCTTTGGGATTTCCTTCTCCTACCTCAGCATAGGCCTTTAGCTATTCCTCCTGTACTAGACATTGTTGATGCTTTTTTGGAATCTAGTTCGGCTTCTGATTCACTGCCTCCTGCTCCCAGAAAACCTGACTGATACTACAGGGTCCCTGAGTCCCACAAGTTCCTTTTTAAAAATCCTATTGCAAATCCAGAGACTATTTCACAGGGGCCCAAGGGCATTAAGGCTTCTACTGCTAAAAATCTTACCCCTTGTGATAGAGACTCCAGGGCGCTGGATAGATGGGGCAAAAAGGTTTACACTTCTGCAACCTTGGCAATTAGGGCTTTAAACTGCCAGTTTCATATGTTAAAATATCAGCAACATGTTATTGGACTGCTTAAACAGAAAATGATGTTGATTCCTGATTGTGTGGAAAATAAAGAGTTACAGGATTTAATGCATTCTGCTGAACAAATTGGAAAGCATACTTTGCAATTTGGTTTTGATTCATTAGAGGCCTCTTGCAGGGCTGCTGTTATTGGGTCTGTGCTCAGAAGGCATGCTTGGCTCAAGAAGCAATCTTTGCCTGATCATGTTAAAGCTAAATTGATGGATGCTCCTTTAAATCAGGACCGCCTGTTTGGCAACAAGGCTGAGGAAGTTCTTAAAAAGATGGAAGATGAAGCTGAGTCTATGTAAACCGTTAAAGATTTTTTACAAGTTCAGCCTCCTAGATTTAGTAGGCACTGACCCTCTAAGAATTGGTCCTTTCCAGCTCCTTCCAGGTCTTCAAGCCAAACTCAGACACAGCAAAAAACCCCAGGTTTCAGTCCCAGGGAACGCACAGAACTAAGCAGTGGGGGGCTTCCACTTCCAAATCTGGGAATAATAAGGCTCCCCCTATGGTAAACTGTCTCAATGACTTCCTTTTAAAATTTCCAAGCACTTATCAACTGACTGCCCCTTTTGGGGGTAAAGATTGCTCTTCAGGAACTCGTTACGCAGGACAAATGGGTTTTAAATATAGTGTCCCAGGTATACAGATTTCACTTCCTCATGTTGCTAACACCAAGCGGGTGGGCGGACCTACCCCCAAACAAGTGGGCAGAGGCCCAAAAACCAGTACTTTCTCTCTTAAGCATGGGGGCTATTCAACTGGTACAAGAAGAGGAAAAGGGACAAGGTTTCTACTCTAGACTTTTCGTGGTACCCAGAATAGACAATTCATGACATCCTATCCTGGACCTGTCAACTCTAAACACCTATTTGGAGATTCCAAAATTCAAGATGCTGACTCTTCACCAGTTACTTCCTATGCTAGGCAAAGATGCCTGGTTGGCAACACTAGATTTAAAAGAAGCCTACCTGTACATCCCAATCAGGGAATCTTGCAGAAGATACCTATGCTTCAAAGCAGGCTACATGCACTATCAGTTCTCTGCACTGCCCTTTGGCTTATGTACTGGGCCCAGGGTATTCACAACGTGCCTAGCTCCAGTTACTGCATTTTGCATGCAAAGAAATATTCAAATATACCCATACCTGGACGATTGTCTAATTCAGGCAGAAAGCCAGGACATATTTTGAATCATCTGGCCTTTGTACAAAGGGTTCCAACTTGTCTGGGGTACACCATAAACGAAAATAAATCACACCTGGTACCCTGTCAACAAGTTGTATTCCTGGGAGCAAGCTTGAATACAACTTCCCAGATGGCTTACCTCACGCCAGAGAAACAAATTCATTTGACAACCTACTTCAAACAAGTGGCCACAAAAACCCTGCTATCTTCAAGACAAATACTTCAAGCCTTGGCGTTCATGGCCTCCTGCATTCTTCTAATTCCATATGCAAGACTGCATATGAGGAAACTACAGTGGTATCTAAAAAGCCTATGGTGTCAACATTTTCAAGACCTGGAAACAATTATTCCTATCATACCTTGCCTACACCTAGAGTTCCTTTGGTGGGCAGAGGCCTACCACCAAAACAAACAAGGGACTAACTGTCACACCACCCACTGCTGCTCAAACCCTAACAACAGACGCATCAGACTATGCATGGGGGGTTCACCTGGCAGGGAAGTGCATTCAGGGCAAATGGAACCCAAGCCAAATGCACCTGCATATCAATCAAAAAGAAATGTTAGCTGTACACAATGCTCTGACAGCCTTCAAGGACCACATTCTTCCAGGACAACTAATGGTAAAGACGGAGAACACCACTGTTATGTGGTACATAAACAAGCAGGGGGGTACACATTCTTACCCCCTCTGCAGACTAGCCATGGCATTGTGGAACACAGCCTTGAGCTACTAAGTGCACCTACAAGCTCAGTTCCTGCCAGGAAAATGAAATACACCAGCAGACGTTCTAAGCAGAAACCTCATGGACCCACGAGTGGAAACTGGAACCAAGGGTTTTCAACATGTTGACAAGCAAATGGGGAAGCACAGATATAGACCTGTTTGCCTCTCCGCAGAACTACCAATTGGACAAATTTTGCACAAGGACTCCCCACAAACAAGCCTGGAAAGTGGATGCTCTGTCCTTCAGCTAGAAAAACCTATCAGTCTATGCCTTCACCCCTCTGCCTCTGCTCTCCAAAGTACTTCTAAAAATCAAACAGGACAACCCAAGGATGATTTTAATTGCTCCAGACTGGCCGCGCCAACACTGGCACCCCCTCCTGCACAGTGTGTCATGGCTATCTCCATGGCATCTGCCTCAGACTCCTTCCCTGCTGTCTCAGCAGGAGAACCAGACTCTGCACCCTCCGCTTCAAACACTGAACCTTGCAGCCTGGCTAATTACTTAATCTCTCCTTTACATCCCTCAGCAAACCTGTGATGGATATCATTTTAGAGGTAAGGAGGCCTAGTACTAGAAAATCTTATGCTGAAAAATGGAAAAGATTCTGTGCCTGGAACCAATCTCAAGGGATGAGCACAGCAGCACCCAATTTACCTCAGATTTTACAATACCTAACTGAGATGCTTCACAAGGGCCTGTCTTTTTCCTTCCATTAAAATCCATGCCTCAGCCATTTCAGCTCATTATAACACAAAACCACCCCTCTTCTCTCATCCACTGCTCAAGCAGTTCCTCAGAGGGGCCAAAAATTTTAGACCACCCAGGAGAGCTCCAACCCCAGCCTGGGACCTTAATTTTGTTTTGGAGAAACTCACTCTACCTCCTTTCGAGCCAGCTGCTACTGCAGACTTAAAATTTCTGTCTTGGAAAACCGCTTTCTTTTTAGCAATCACTTCAGCTAGAAGGGTATCTGAATTACAGGACCTTATGGCAGTGTGGAGCCTTTCATGCGGACAGGGTGTCCCTCAGAACCAATCCATCCTTCGTGCCCAAGGTGGTATCCAGTGTGGCTCTTAATCAGTCCATTCACTTGCCAATCTTCTTTCCCAATCCACAGAATAAAAGGGAAACAGATACTGCATTCCTTAGATGTGCACAGACAGCTTAGATTCTACTTGGACAGGAGTAAACCTCAAAGGAAATCTGAACAACTGCTGGTGGCATTTGCTGCAGGGACAGAGGGGAAGGCTATTTCAAAGCAAACCATTTCTAAATGGATAAGCCATTGCATTCATTTCTGCTGTAAGCACCATGGAAAACCTATCCCCCAGGGGATCAGACCTCACTCCACCAAGGCTGCATCTACCTCTACAGCCTTTCTCAAAGGCGTCCCTACCAGGGACATCCTAGAAGCTGCTACCTGGAGTTCTGTACATACTTTCACCAAGCATTATCATTTGCCAATTTTCTCTAAATTCAGAGCTGGCTTTGCCACTGCAGTCTTGCAGGGCCTTATAGCTGGCCCTAATACTATCAAAATGTCTCCTCCTAACCAACCATAGCTTTGGGAATCTACCCAAATGTAATGACTGCAACAGTGAAACACGAAGAACATAGTACAGTTGTGTACACTTATCATAAATGTAGATGTTAGAGTGTATTCACTGTTGCAGTCCTGATTACCCTCCCTCCAGCCCCCTAACTTTTGGCTATACCTCTACTTTCCTTTACTGTGCTTAAAAGCCTTTTTGGTGTATTTGCTTTTTTGCTGGAGGTATATATTTGTGCGTTTATAATTAACTGCTTCCCATTGGGGGGGGGGCCTGACATCTGGGGCAAGAAAAACTGATGTAATGGCATCGGCTGCATGTTTTATACCCCTGACGACCTGACGTTATGGAAGAAGGGACAGCAACTGATGCAGGACCCAAGACTTTGTTAATCAGGCCGACTGAGGGCTACCTGCAAGCAGATAATCCAAATGGAATGACTGCAACAGTGGATATACTCGAACATCTACATTTATGGCAAGTGTACACAACTGTACTTTTCTCTGTCTCTCTCTCTCTCTCTCTCTCTCTCTCTCACACACACACACACACACACACACACACACACACACACACACACACACACACACATAGTCACTGAGGCGTAGCAGTTTTTTTTTTTCTTTTTTTAACCAACTGGAAACAAATTATGTACTTCCCCTACTAGGCAGAAGTGGATATTTTATGCACTGTTCTGTAACTTAACTCCTGATGAAGGGCTCATGCCAGTCTGAAAGCTCAAGTAATTGTAAACTCTATGTTGGTCCAATAAAAGGTATCTGACATCTGTGTTTTCATTTAAATGTTGTAGTAAAATAGGCATAGTTTGCTTGCTTTGAGAGAGATGCCATTATTTGAGTTTCCGTTTTCCTGATTTCCCTTATAACTTAGATCAAGCTATGTGCAATAAAAACCTAACCATTCACAGGTCTTACCCTGACAATTTCATAAGAATATCTTGAAGTGTTATAGAATAGAATGTATTCATTTGAAGGTAAGGGTAAAATTCAGATGAAAATAGCCTTTCAAAATGTAAAATTTGCAAGAGCTACATGCCAATCAATTGAAAACAAGCAGCTTTATCTGCAGAGTAAAAAAAAAACGAAAGATATCACAAATTGAAATCCGTAAAGTGGCTGTAATTTAAGGCCTAAAAATATGTATGTATGTGTAAAAGTGGTCTTTTTATTTTTTGTATGTTGAGGCATAAAGAATGAGACAACTTTTTTCCATTAAAATTCAAGATGCAGCTGTTTTTTTTCATTTGAGTGTAGAAACCCAATTATGTTTTCTTCCTTTTGCTACAGATACATTTCCCATTAATATTCTCTGGAAATTTCATGAAAAATTTTAAACCATTATGGAAACAGATGCATTTATTTACAAACAGAAAACCTGGCCAGAGACGCCCAGTATTATGAGGAAAGACCACCTTAAATGTTTTTTGCTTGGTAGCTAAAAGATTAATAAACAAAAAATGTTTGCCTTACAGGTACTCTGACTCAAGCAATTCGCAATTTTGCAAAAAGTTTGGAAGGATGGTTAACCAATGCAATGTGTGATTTTCCACAAAAGATTCTTCAAACTAAGGCAAGTATATATTTGAATTAATATGCATCCTCTTTTGCTAATGCTTGATTCACTGGTCATTTTTATGCTTATGTTCATCCCATTTATACTATGCATTGTATTTTAGGAATGTGATTCCAAAGGATGCATAGCAATGTAAATGATCCACAGAAGAAAATTTTACCCAAGGTCTGTCTGAAAATTTTGAAAAGTACCTTATTTGATGTGTTGTGTTACAGGTTGGAGTTGTGAGTGCCTTTGCACAAACGTTACGAAGATACACGTCTTTGAACCATCTTGCTCAGGCAGCTCGTGCTGTGTTACAGAATACTTCCCAGATAAATCAGATGCTCAGTGATCTCAATCGGGTGGACTTTGCCAATGTACAGGTAAATTCCAGACCTGTTAATTTACTTGACTGTTCATGATTAAACAGATCTTTCGTTATAGTTTCAGAAAAATGGCTTGTCTTTCGCTTGAAGGAATGACAACTATTCCTTGTCACTTCATGAGGTTTATGAATGAACACCAGTTGCTGTAAGGAAGATGAGGAAAAGCTGGAGTACATAAAGGATGGTGCTTTCCCCAAAAGAGAGAGAGAGAGAGCATCAAAGTGTAGGGCTTATGAGTGCCCACTAGAAGACAAGGGAGATGAGGATTCAGTATTTATAATGTCCCCTTTATTCTTAATTCTCATGATCCTAATGTAACTTCCCATACATAATCATAGTCTTTGAACTTAGTGCCATTAATTACATTGACTATTTTCTTCCCATCATTAATCTTGCATTTTTCTTGACCATCTTCTATTACGTTAGCCTTCCCCTCTACTTTAACACATAATACCTTGGTATTTGTCTTGCCCAACTACTCCCTCCCCCACCTTTATTATTCCTCCCCCTTTATCCCTTCCTCCATCCAGTGTTATTTGCTATGTCCTCTGACTCCTCATTGTTCCATTTACTTTTCCTCCTGTTCCTTACTGGCTGCCCTTTCCTGATTTCCTTACTCATGATACTAGTCTTTCATCCACTTCAGACCAAAATCCAGCTTTCTTCCCGTTCTTTGCTGTCTTGGACTTAACTCACCCTGCTGCCATCAGCAGCTGTGCTCAACCCACCCTGCTGCCATCATCAGCTTTACTCCTTCTAATATGGAGCACTTTGTTTCCTTAGCTTCAATACTGAATAAGCACACTCACCATCTACTCTCCATTTCTGAGACCTGCATTGTCCCACCTTGAGTGACCTGTCACATAGATACTCCATTTCCCTGCACCTTCACTGCATATGTAAAATGGCAACCCCTGATTCCATTCAGTTTCAATATTCATTTTCCTGTTATCAGTCTTCCTCTTTTATCCTACCTAGCATTTTGTACCATTGGCAGAACAGTCTTTCATGCAGGTCTGCCACTCCACTTGCCTTCCTCATCTTGCCGCACACCTCATAAGCTGTACAGTGCATCCATCTTCCATAGCTCAGTATTCTTCATTCTTCTCTGTCTGAGCTTTTCCATCTGATTTGTCCTTTCCCTTACTGTTATGGCCAAGTTGTCTTCTCATAGTCTCTCATCTCCTTCATCATTTCCACTTTCTTCTTGTACATCTTTTCTAGCTCTGCGTATTCTAGAAAGTACCATCTTGGCAACCCCCAGCTCCACTACCTACTCGGATATCTTGCACTGTTCTCACATCCCTTCAGCATATAATATATTTTCCAAGGACCAATCCCTTTTTCTTTCTTTCTTTGCTGTATCATCTGTCAGTACAGGTACCCACCTTCATCCCCTGGCCAATCATCTCTAGATAAACCTCTTGCTCCTATACTGGAATGGCTCCCAGGAATGTTTCTCATTTCTTCTATATAGGGGTTCTGTCTCTATTGTACTCCAACCATTCCACAATTTTCCCAGTTCACCCCAGTAAGATCTTTATTTTGCCCACCACCTTAAGTGTCAGATTGGTATTCACACCACTGCATACAGCCACAAGTATGGTAGGCCTAAGCTTCCAACAACTTAATTACCCTCATTTTGTCTTTACTTACCCTTGTCCCCTCCCACTCTATGCTTATCTGTCACAGACTTTAATTTGCTTGCATTTGCCATCCATTAGTGTTGCACCAGATATTCAGTACTAATGGGGCCACCTCTACACACTGTCAGAGATCCCCTGCCTGCTGTGTCCACTTGACCACGATGCCAGGTAATCTGGCCCTTGCTTCATCTCATTCACTTGGATTTCTGGTACTGTGAGAAATACCTTAATGCCTTAGTATTTGTATTTCTTTCTCCCACTGAACGGTCGCATTTATCTTGTTGCCCCAGCATGATTACTGTAAATTTGCTGAGATGGAACTTCAGACCCAGTAATTCTCCAAAGTCTTTGAAAATGTATTTTACCATTCCTAGAATCCCCATTAAATTAATAAACAACATGATGCAGTCCTCTATGAACTGCAGAAGGGGTCATTACTGGGCACATTGCGAGTGCTGCGAAGAGCACTTTTGACTGACATCAAAGATTGAGACAATACTAATTTCATGAACTGTAATCATACTTTGATTAGGAATTGGGTCCATTCCTGTCATAGTATTAGAAACCCAAAAGATTTGGAGAAATTAAAAAAAAAAGTAAAGAAAGTAAAGGTGTCTCCTTCCAGTCCAAACTCCCTTGGGTAATGCCAAAGTCTTAGGACTAATGCTTCCCATATAGGGGCAGTCCCGTCATGTAAGCCTTCCCATCCTTTGATAGCCTACCATTAGCAGGAAGACTTATACCAAGGGAATCCTATAAAGCCATCTCAAAATCTCTTCCATAACCATGAAAAGAAAATTGCAGTCTACTGTTTTAAAACGCTTTTTGAATGTGAAATACTACACCTGCCTTACTGTCTCTATGCTGCTTCACCTATTCTACAAAAAGTAACAGCAGCTGTCCGTGGTCTGTCGACAATATGCCTGTAATAAAATTCAGCTGAGTAGGCTCCACCACTTTTGGTATTATTCTGTTTAGCCCGGCTGCCATATGTCTAATGAAAGTCTATATTTGCATTGTAGGGGAATGCTAGCTGGTAATTTGCTAGATTCTCTGGGTCTCCCTTTACCTTTGTTCGCATTGCTACGGTAGCCCATGTTATCATGTATGGTAAATGTCTCTCCTCTCCCCATGAAAAAAAAAAATTCATCCTTGCCTTAATAACTTCATTGTTTCTAGTCTCACTTTGTGAAAATCACTGTGGAACCCTTCTGGCCCATTACAAGTGGTCAGTCTGAGCCCTTCAGTAGAGTAAAACCTGTCACCATCTGAGACAATGGATGGTGGATATTTTTGCATCTCTGTAAAATTGTGAAATATCAACATTTTTTGTCCCTCACAACTGGCACTCAGTCAGCCATCCAGGATTGTTTGAGGGGAATCATGACCAGTGAAGACTACTGTGTTTACTTTCTCTTCCCGTTGATTCTCAGAAACACACAAAAAGCAAACAAGCACAGATCAGAACTAATTTTTGGAAGGACTCGTGGCCTACATTGTTTGTTTCCCAGTGCCGATCCCTTACTGTGCAAGATCCACCGACACTGATGCCATTCAAGGAATTGATATCTTATGCATCCAGAGTTCATTACCCTAACATCTGACATCAATGCCCTCAGGCTGTTAATGTTACTTCTGTGGATCTGTATATAGCTCACAACTCCAAGTTCTCAAACTAGTTTAAGGAAATTCTAGCAGCATCCCAGCAGACTTCTACTTGGAAGACCTATTAGCATGAGTTGAAAAGTTCATACCATGAGTGGTATAAAACCACAACAAGCTGTATTCACCTGATACTACAATACTTAGTTGAGCTATTAAGTCAAGGTCTCTGCTCCTGATCCCTAAAGGTTCACCTACCTTCCAGTACGGTGTATTGTAAGGACAACAGAGCTTTCCTTTAAAGAACAATGTGCTAAAGGACATTCATTCACAGTCCAATGCTTTTGTGGGAGTTTTACTTTATATTATAGAAACTAACCATGAGCCCCTTTGGGCCTGTGACTTTGGCTGATCTCAGATTTCTGTCTTGGAAAAATCTTTGTAGTGTCTGTTACCTCATCCAGTTTATCTGAACTGCAGGCAGTATCAGTTAAATTGTCATATGCCATCTTTCACAAATTAAGAAAATGTATTACAAGAACACCAAATTCTGGCACCTGGGAAAACAGTACCTTCTCAGTCACCTGGTGGATCTGTTTATTTACACTTTTCTTCCCATCACTCTTCAATTCAGAGTCCTTCAGATGATACAGAAAGACAGAATCCTCAGTTAAGGCAGCACTGGTCTTACTCGCCTACTAAACATGAAAAGGATGGATTCTGTTCCACTGCCTCAACATGTAAACCTCTTTATCTCATTGCATTGATTCACTCATGCATCCCAACCTTGAAGACATTAAAGTTGACAACTTAGTTGATTTAGTACTAATCTACCCTTAGGCACGTTTTTATTTTTCAGGACGTCCTAAGCTAGGAATCTAAAAGCAAGGAAATCATACCTAGTTAAATGGAAAAGGTGATGCATTTGGTGCAATAAAGAGGCCTTGGACCTAAAGCAGACAGCAGTGTCTCCAGTCAACTTGTACCTGGCAGACTGTTACAAATTACCCCCCCCCCCCTCCCAATAGTTGATACCACCTAAGAAGGAACTCCCTCTAATAGTACCTGAACTGTGTATTTGGAAAATTGTGACTACCACCATTCGAGCCAGCAGCTTCACCACCTGCTGAATTTTTGCTTTGGGTCTTTCTAGTGGCTGTAACTTGTGCCAGAAAGGTTTCCGCATTGCAGGCCTTGTATGCACGCAGCCCTTTCTTAAATTTATTGATTTATTTATTTAACCTCTGTTGACCAAGTTAGTCCTACTAGGCTAGTGGCCTCTGTTCAGGGGGGAGACCTGAGGTGGTTATTGTACTACTAGCGGAAATTATTTCTAGGAAATCTGAGAACGTAACCTTACTCTGTTTTCAGTAAGTGCCATGGGATCTTTTACATCCACTTGGGCTACTATCAATTCAAGCAGATGGTACCGATGTTTAACATCACATACATAGGTCAACACGCTCAGGAGTCCAAGACCCCCCCCCCCAATACTGCACTGTAGTCCCCATAATCAATTTATTTGGTGTGGGTATAGAAACCTACAGCCTTCTGGACTTCCCGCAGCAAAACTAAGTGCACTTCAGTTTTAACCACTGATGCTGACACTTTTTTCACAAGTACAGGGTTTCTCTCTGCACCAGTCCAGCTTTAACACCCAATGTAGCTTCTCTTAACCATGCTGTCAATCTCCCAGTATTTTCCCTACCTACAGAGTAAGGGAGAATGGATTCTACATACCCAGGATATGCACTGGCAGGTCAGATTTTACATGAGAAAAACGGAGCTGCTGTTTGTAGCCTTTGCAAAAGGTAAGGAGGGCAGGCCTGTGAGAACAGACTGCCTCCAAATGGTTAGCCTGCTACATCTCATTGTCCTACCTGTTCCATGGAAAAGCTGCACTAGAGCAGCATGTCACAGCACAGTCTAGTGTTGCCCATAGCCTTCCATGAGGAGGGAGAGGTTAGCATTCTGGCCATTTTGGAAGCAGACACCTGTCATCTGTCCACAGTTTTTCCAAATACTACAATTATGGTATTTCGCCAAGAGTCATGACAGGTTTATCCATTCTATTTATGCAAGGGCTCTTAATAGCATATTCCTTCACAGGGCCAGCCACCCCATCTATAGAAATCCTAGGAACCATCCTAAGAATTAACAGCAGTGCCACAGTGAGCAGTATGAAGAACATAATACAGTTGCTTAGGAACTTACTATAACTGTCGATACTGGAGTATGTTCACCGTTGCAGTAATATTTCCCTCCCTCCATTCCTCTGCTTATTACCAGTTATTTATCTCTCTGTCTGTATGTCTGTCTGTTTTATCCATCCATCCATCCATCCTTTATTGACCAGATTAGTCCCGCTAGGCTAGTGGCTTCTTTTCAGGGGAGACCTGAGGTTCTATTTATACTACTAGGGGATATTTGGCCAGAGCATCAGGGAACTACACCTACTATCTTCAGTAGGTGCTGTGAAGTCTTTTACATGCATCTGAGCTGCCACCAACTTAAGTAGATGGGGCCTCTGTTTAACTTGTCATCTGAACGACTTCACATTCAGGTGTGCGGACCCCCCACCCCCACCCATGCTGCACTACAGTGTCAGCTATTGATCTACGTGATACAGGAATAGAACCCACAACCTTCTGCTACCTGTTACACTGCTGACAACCATCCTGTTGTAGTAGTGCTAACTGTTGGGACTTCTGTTGTAAATGGTGTAATGTCCAGATATTTTCACCCTTCCACCTCTTGGCTGGGTGGATGCCCTTCCACTTGGATGTCAAAACATCTGAAATCTAAGGGGAATTTTCACCATGCAATATTTACTTTATCATGCTCTTGAAGTAGCAGGGAGATGTTCATGTTTTACTGTTGCAGTCATCACATTTGGGTTGTCTGCCTGCAGGTAGCCCTCAGTCGGCTTGAATATCAGAGTCTTGGGATTTCTGCATTGGATGCTGTCACTTCTTCCATGACGCCAGATGGTCAGGGGTATAAAACATGCAGCCGACGCCATTACATCAGCTTTTCTTGCCGTGAGGTGTCCGAAGCAGGTCGCAAGGGCCGGTCGGCCGCCTCCTGAAATTTTCATTTTTCTGAAGTCTTCTAAAAGATAAGTACCCTGTTGGGGATCCTTTTTTCTTGCTTTAACCAACGTCAGAAAAAATTAATAATTGTCTTACCTGTGGAAAGCAAATACCTCACAGAGACTTTCATTCTTACTGCTTCACCTGTTTAGGCCCAGACCATGACGTTCCTTGCTATCAGTTTTGTGCCTCGTTTAATGCCCGAACTCTTCATCTTCTGGCTATTTATGTTGCTAAATTCTTTCACTCTCATTCTCTGTATTCAGAAATGGCTTTGATAAGCCATCTGACTATCGATCTTCTGAAAAAACATAAGGATAAAGACAGGGACAGACCGCATAAGCCGGTATTCAGTGAGGTGATTTCGCAGCCACTGATACCCATTTCTGCAGATTCGCAGGCCTTTACTGAAACCCAATCGGAGTCCAGTATCCTGCGCGATGCTTCTTCGACTATGGAATCTGCGGATGTCTCTACCTTGGATGGGTCCGGAGTCGCTGTGCAGGCACCGGCTTCTGAGGGTGTATTCAGGCCTTCCGATGTTCATATTGAACAGATGACTTCATTTCTAGCCAAAATTTCTCAGGCCCAGAGCTCGCACTAAGCCTAGGAAATGGACGACCAAAGCGCATTCTCAGGCCCACATACCACAGAAACAAATACTTAGAATGGGTGTGAACCTTATTTCTTTAATTAGGGCAAGCCAGCCTTCCCCCTCTAAAAGACCTAGAACTGATTTTCCTTCTGATTCTTCAGTTCGAGTCCGAGGACTCTGACCCTTCCGATTACCAGGACATACCTTTATCACCCTATGAGGATTCTGATGCAGAAGATTCCATTCCCTCTGTGTCTCCACCAGAGGATTTTTCTTTTGGTAAAACCCTGCATACCCTTAGAGAGCACTTCTGCTGTGAGTGCCAGGACTACTCAAAGTCCAAAAAGAGACTCTGGGAATTTTTAAACTTGCCTCAGCACTGGCCTCTAGCTATCCCTTCTGTTCTGGAAATTGTAGATGTCTTCATGGAATCCAGCCTTACCCCTGATACTTTGCCTCCAGCTCCCAGGAAACCTGACAGGAACTACAGAGTACCGGATTCCCACAAATTCCTCCTTAAGAATCCTGCTGTGGATCCAGAGACCATCTCCCAGGGACCTAGATGTATTAAGGCTACAACAGCCAAACACCCTACCTCTTCGGACAGGGATTCTAGGGCTTTAGACTGATTGGGTAAGAAGGTATACACCTCTGCTACTCTCGCCATCAGGGCTTTAAATTGCCAGTTTCATATGTTAAAAGTATCACCAACATATTATGGAGCTAATTAATCAGAAAATTATGTTGATTCCTCATTGTGCAGAACATAAAGATTTACAAGAGTTAATGCATTCTGTTAATCAAGTTGGAAAACGTACTTTGCAATGTGGTTTTGATGCCTTAGAAGTATCTTGCAGGGCTGCTGTCACTGGGTCTGTTCTTAGAAGGCATGCGTGGCTTAAGGAACAAATCTTGCCAGACTATGTCAAAGCAAAATTACTAGATGCTCCCTTAAACCAAGAACGTCTGTTTGGCATTAAAGTAGAAGTCCTCAAAAAGATGGAGGAAAAAGCTAAATCTGTGAAAACTGTTAAATATTTCATACAGGTACAGCCACCTAGATTCAGTAGGCATTGGCCTTCTAAAAACTGGTATTTTCCAGTCCCTCCCAGACCTTCTCAGTCCAGACACAGGGGCAGCAGACCACTAAGACTACAGTCTCAGGGTATGCACAGATCTAAACAATGGAGTGCTCCCACCTCAAAAACAGGGATTAGTAAGCCACCATCCTATGGTAAAATGTCACAATGACTTATCCTTAATTTTTCCAAGCCTTACCCAAGTACTTGCACCCACAGGAGGAAAACTAGCCCTGCATGCAAAAAACTGGGACTATATTACCCAGGACAGATGGGTCTTGAGCATTGTATCCCAAGGATACAGATTCTACTTCCACTTACTGCCAACCCCAAGCAAATGGCCAGACCTCTCACCCCAAACCAGTGGGCAGAGGCCCCAAAAGTGCAAGTACTTTTCTCTTCTCTGTATCAAGGCTATTCAGCCTGCCCCAGCAGAGCATAGGGGACAAGGGTTTTACTCCAGACTGTTTCTGGTACCCAGGAAAGAAAACTCTTTGTACCCTATCCTGGATCTGTCTATTCTCAACACCTTCCTGGTGGTTCCTAGATTCAAAATGCTTACTCTCCAACAACTGCTTCCTGTGCTAGCCAAGCACTCCTGGCTAGCCACCGTAGACTTAAAGGAAGCACTTCCCTTTGGCTTATGTACTGCACCCAGGGTATTC
The DNA here is from genome assembly GCF_019279795.1 of Protopterus annectens. Classification (NCBI taxonomy): domain Eukaryota; kingdom Metazoa; phylum Chordata; order Ceratodontiformes; family Protopteridae; genus Protopterus; species Protopterus annectens. Next base: position 184,691,902 of record NC_056747.1, on the reverse strand, counting down.
ACAAAATGCCTAGCTCCAGCCATTGCATTTTGCAGGCAGAGAAAAATTCAAATTTACCCATACTTAGATGATTGCCTGATTCAGGTGGACAGTCACAGCACCTGACATTTGTAAAAAGACTTCTAACTTCACTGGGGTACATCATCAAAGAAAAGAAGTCACATCTGGTACCCAACCAACAATTGTAATCCTGGGAGCAAGCTTGAACACAACTCCCAGATGGCATTACTTAATCAAGAAAAACAAATTTATTTGACAAGCTACTTCAATCTACTGGCCACACAAACCCAGTTATCTGCAAGAAAAATACTGCAAGCCCTAGGGTTCATGGCCTCTTGTGTTCTACTAATTCCATATGCAAGACTGCATATGAGAAGGAAACTTCAGTGGTACTTAAAAGTCTCTGGTGTCAACATTCTTGGGACCTGGAAACAATGATTCCTATCATTCCTTGCCTAAAGGCAGAGTTCCTTTGGTGGGCAGAGGCCTGCTACCACAACAAAGGACCCCCTTTCACTCAACCCCCTGCCACCCAAACCCTAACAACAGACTCATCAGACTATGCATGGGGGGCTCACATGGCAGGACAATGTATTTAAAGCAAATGGAACCCAAAGCAAATGCACCTGCATATCAATCAAAAAGTAATGTTAGGTGTACAGAATGCTCTGACAGCCTTCAAACGTCTTATTCTTCCAGGGCAACTATTGATAAAGACAGACAACACTACAGTTATGTGTTACAGAGGCAAGCAGGGGGGAAACCATTTCTACCCACTCTGCAGGTTAGCCATGGCTCAGTGGAACAAAACCTTGAGCGATTAAGTACACCTGCAAGCTCAATTCTTGCCAGGCAAACTAAATTCACTGGCAGACGACTTAAGCAGAAATCTAATAGACCCACACTAGTGGAAACTGGAACCCAAAATATTCAAGCTCTTGAGGAACAAATGGGGGACACCAGAGGTAGACCTGTTTGCCTCCCCTGAAAAATACCAGTTGAACAAATTCTGCACCAGAACTCTCCACAGTCAAGCTTGGAAAGTGGATGCTGTGTCCTTTACCTGGAAAAGCCTCTCAATTTATACCCCCCCCCTGCCTCTCCTCTCGAGGGTTCTACTAAAGATCAAACAGGACAAGCCAAGGACAATCCTGATTGCCCCAGACTGGCCACGCCAGCACTGGTACCCCCTTTTGTGCAGCTTGACAGTGCTGCAACCATGGCACCTGCCTCAGACTCCTTCCCTGCTGTCCCAGCAGGTGGGCCAGATTTTGCATCCTCAGCTACAAACCATGAACCCAGCAGCTTGGCTCATCCCCTGAATTCATCACCAGCCACCCTCAGTAAACAGGTGCTGGATGTCATCCTTGAGGCAAGGAGGCCTAGTACTAGAAAATCCAATTCAGAAAAGTGGAAAAGATACTGTTCTTGGAGCCAGTGTCAAGGAATGGCCACAGCTGTGCCCAGCTTACCTCATATACTAGATTGTTTAACAGAAGTGCTCCACAAAGGCCTTTCCTTCTCTTCAATTAAGATTCATGCCTCTGCCATCTCCGCTCATTGTAATACTGAGCCACCCCTCTTCTCTCATTCTTTGGACAAACAGATCCTGACAGGAGCCAAAAATTTAAGATCCCCCAGGAGAGCTCCCACTCCAGCCTGGGACCTCAACTTTGTATTGGAAAAACTCATGCTTCCACCATTTGAACCTGCTGCTTCAGCACAGTTAAAATTCCTCTCCTGCAAAACAGCTTTACTTCTATTAGCAAAAAGAGTGCTGGAATTGCATGCCCTTATGGTGCTGGAACCCTTCATTATCTTCCATGTGGACAGGGTTTCCTTCGGGGCTTGCCCATCATTTATGCCCAAGGTGATGTCCAGTGTGGCTTCCATTCATTTGCCAATCTTTTTCCCTAATCCTCAGAATAAAGGGGAAAGGTTCCTACACTCCCTCGACGTGCACAGGCAGCTTAAGTTCTATCCGGACAGGACTAAACCTTTCAGAAACCTGACCAGCTGCTAGTCAGCTTTGCTACAGAGACAGAGGGCAAGGCCTTTTCAAAGCAAACCTTTTTTAAATGGATAGCACACTGCATCCATTTCTGCTACAAACACCATGGGAAACCTACCCCATAGGGGATCAGAACTCATTCCACTAGGGCTACATCAACTCTTCAGCATTTCTCAGGGAGTCCCTTCCAGGGACATCCTGGAAGCTGCAACCTGGATTTCTGTACACACCTTAACCAAGCATTACCACTTATCTTTTCTAAATCCAGAGATGGATTTGACACAGCAGTCTTACAGGGCCTGCTTGCCAGCCCTAATGCTTGACTGCCTCCACCCATCCTTAGCTTTGGGAATCAACCCAAATGTGATGACTGCAACAGTGAAACACGAAGAACATAGTACAGTTGTGTACACTTACCGTAAATGTAGATGTTTGAGTGTATTCACTGTTGCAGTCCTAGTTACCCTCCCTCCAGCCCCCTGACCTTTCTGTACTTCTACCTATTCTTTTTTGTTTGGCCATATCCTAGAACATTGGTGTTTACTTTCTACTGGGGGTGTTCCACACCATGTAATTGCTTCCTGTTATGGGGGCTCCTGACATCTGGGGCAAGAAAAACTGATGTAATGTCATCGGCTGCATGTTTTATACCTCTGACGATCTGACGTCATGGAAGAAGCGACAGCATCCGATGCAGGAATCCTAAGACTCTGGTATTCAGGCCGACTGAGGGCTACCTGCAGGCAGATAACCCAAATGTGATAATTGCAACAGTGAATACACTCGAACATCTACATTTATGGTAGGTGTGCACAAGTGTACTTTTGCTAGATGCCAGAGCATTGTATATCCTGGTGCCAAATGCCCCCACGGATGATAGCCCGACCAGAAGACCCCTCATAGTTCCTGTGGCGGAGTGGTACCATTCAGTGTTATCAGAGGCACAGGGTGTACTACAACAATATACATACACATATGTCTGCAATTATTGTAAGTTCCTATATAATTGTACTGTGCTTTCATATATGGGGTAGTGTTGCTTGAATAAAGACACACATTGCAGAAACGAGTGGACATCCTCTGCAGTCAATCCATTGCCTGTCCCCTTCCAGCACTATGCAGAATGCATGCAGGAAAGTATGGCAAAAACAGAAAAAGTTTGAACTATCTGTGATGTCTAAATGGTGACATTCTAGTCAAACTTCACCCAAGTAATGGCCCAGTTTACTGGGTAAGGGCAGATGTTCAACAGACTGTTGGGACAGAAACTGGAAAAAAAATACATTGTTAAATGTTTGCATTGAACATGTATGTACTAAAAATATTGTGAGTATTATGCAGTATTTCAGTCAGGAGACTACAATTTCCCTGAGAGTTTGCAGTATTTTCTTCCCATGCGAACAGTGTAGTATTTTTTCAAGTGTAGGAAAGTATGCAGAGTGTCATCCTGTCACACGTAACAAACTTGAGCACTGTTCTCTGGCAGACAAAACATCAGCCAGGAGGAAATCAGAGCTACAGGTCCTGATGAGAAAGATTTTTTTTTAGTGTTCTGTAGGAACAGTGTCCTACTCGGAATAAAACAATATTTTATGCCTAAAGTGGTAGTTGAAATCTTCCTTAATCAGACCAACCATTTGCTCATGTTTTTTAATCAACCCCGAGAAGAAATGGGAAAGGATTTTGGATTCAATAAAATACAGATCCCTTTACTTAATCATGCTTTTCCTCACCTTATCCTCTGTTGTTCCACTGAGGCATCTCTCATCCTACCATGAGTCAATAATAGCTCTCAGCATCTCTCCACCTCTGTCCCAACCACCTCTCCATACTTCCTCCCTAAACTCTCCACACATCGCACCAAACCTATTTAATGACTCCCCTCACCTTTACCCCAAATATAGACTGATTATCTCAATTTCAACTGAAGTAAAAATAAAATTAAGTGGAAAAATATTCTCAAAAAAACGAGAATCGATAATACCCCATTATACTAAAATCCTTCTAGGAGGAGACATTCACCCTACTCCTGGCCCCACCTATCACAACCAACTTCAACAATAAAACCCAGTAGCACAATGATCATTGTGCTACTGGGTTTTATTGTTCAAAAGTTTGTGGTCGGTTGTGGTGTTACAACCAACTTCAAGACCATTCTCTTCCACAAACTACTCTAACCCCCACAATGGTTGACACCCAACCCCTGTAGTCTAACATTTGCCGATATAAATGTTAGAAGCATAAGAAGTAAAAGTACTGAACTAGTTGCCTGGATTACCAAATAAAAGGCCAGATGTTCTTGCCATAACTGAAACTTGGCTTAAACCCCACATAAACGATTGAATATCATCCATAATGACCTCATACAGAAGAAAGGTGGTGGTACTGCTTTAATATTTTCCACCGACTATAATACTTCTCCCTACTGTAAACCAATACTAAAATTAAATTCAGTAGAGCTTCTTGTTACTTTCCTGAAAATAAGCAAATATATATAACATCCCTCCTGGCAACATTACAGCCACACTTGAAGATATCCTACATTGGATAGCCATAACAATTCCACAAGAACAAATACTACTAGGTGATGTTAACATCAGTTGGCTGGACATAACCTCTAACATCCCTACATCTGTCATGGACTTACATGGTCTCACACACCTAATTAATAACTGCACACATTATAGCAAGAGATCAAATTCTTTAATAGACTGGATCCTAGTATCAAACCCTAGCAAATTCACCATCACAGATACAATGACAGACTCTCTATTCAACCAATCTATAAAACCAGACATCTGAATCATCCACTTAAACAGCATGTTTATAAAACAGCACACTCTGTATTTTAAATGTGCATTAATTGTAACAAATTGATTAGTCTAGTTTTTCTTTTACCTTAACTAATTAATTACTTGTCCATGCACATGATTTTGTTGAATTTTCATATGATGATATTCTGTGTTATGTTAATTGTTCATTATATTAATTTTGTTACTTGTTCATGTTTTTTATGGAGCATTTCTCCCTGACCTTCCACTGAAAATGGGCTCTTACCGGCCCAGTGGATTATCCCGGTAAGCAAATGCCAATAAATACATCAATAAAATAAATAAACACGCAACCTTTACAAATTTAGCCCTATCATCTATTAACTGGAACATCCTAAAAATCGCCCCCTAGATGATGCTGTAAATTAATTCAATACAGCTTTCTTAAATATCCTAAATAGCCTTGAATCTCCTAGAAAGGAAGAGACTAAAAACAAATAATGCAATTTGGCTATATCTAAAAAGAGTAGAATGCTATTGCGCGATAAAAAGCATGGAAGGAGTGGCAAAAATATGAAACGCCACACAAAATTTCAGAATGCTCTGCAGTTGGGCTCTCTTTGCCTACTGAGGGGACCCCAGCAGCTGCCGAGAACAAGGCTAACCCCCAGTCCATAGTAGCTGTAGGTGCTATAAATGCCAGTAAAACCTTTAACTATATCCCTAAATATGAACAAGTACATATTCATGCCTTATACCTCCTTACTCTCCCTTCTTCACTCACTTCCTTGTTTTTATTCAATTTCTCTCCCTGACTCTTTTTCTAAATATGCCATAACCCTGTTTTTTTCTCTCACTTCGTATTGCAATCCCTGTTTTTATTATACTAACTTGCCTTTAATTTATCTGTAAACCAGCTAAAATGTATGTAAATATTAATTCATTTTCATATAAGTTGTATCTATTCTTAATCAATGTTTTCACATTATGTATAATTTGGTATCATTATTTAAGCTGTATACGTTTTTGTATTATTTTGAAGACTGTAAAATTATTGTTCGTAAAATGTGTTTGTAATACTTTTGCAGCTTTTCTCCTTTGGCCTCCTCTTGAAATGGACAACTACCCAGTCAGACTTTCCCAGTAGTCAAATGTCAGTAAATAAATAAAATAAAATGGCCATCTCACTCTCTGACCATATGTTTTTAAAGCAATGCAGACTGTAATTGCAATCTAGGAGTATAACAAAGTATCTGGGATTTCTCTCCTGCAAGGGCTTATCTAATGGTGATTGACAGGGTGACCTGTGCTGTTTTCTACCTGCCCAATCCTGATGTAGCTATTAGAATCTTCCCATATATCCAGAATTGTACTGCAGAAGTGATGTATTAGAAAAAACATGGTACTCACCATAACAGTAGGATTACTGGTGCAGAACAAGCTCTCTCCCACCTTCCCGTTCCTGTGGATCTGTATAGGTATGAAAGGTGCAGGAGCCAAAGTAAATACCTCCCCTTCCCTATATCTGCTTTTACTCCTAACACCCAAGGGTACGGTATCACAACTGAGACTTTCTGATGAAATGCTGTTCCCTCTGCACAGCACAGCCACCTTCTTACCATCAGGAAAGGACAAAAGTGGACAGAGTATCTGTTTCATCCAAGATGCATCCTCACCTTTGCATAGGGAGGAGTCAGCCCATGTCAGTAAATGCTGTGCTGCGTGGGTTGGAAGAATGTCCACCTATGGCTAATTCTCCTAACTCAGGAATTCTCATGGGCACCAGAACCATAGAGCCAGGGGGAGAGGAAGCCTCCCCACTTTTACAGCTGCAAGACCTGTCGGGGAAAAATGAATGAAGTGGAGTTTTCACGCTAATGTGGATTTGCGTGCGAATGTTTAATTAACTAAACTAGCTGTTCTTGTTCTCTTATTGCTCTGCGTTACAGGAGTTATGCTGACACAGTTCTGTTGGTGCTGCCAGAGCAATGCCGGTAAGGAGAGTTTTGTTCTTTTATATGCAGTAGTTATGCTACTTCTGTGTGTGGGTGTATGGGGGTGTGGGGGTGTGTGTGTGTGTGTGTGTGTGTGTGTGTGTGTGTGTGTGGGAGTATGGGTGCGTGTGATTGTGTGCGCATGTATAAAATGCCCCAGTTAGGCATACCTGGTGATTAGTGTTACGCCCAAACAAGAGCTTGAATTCTCTACCCATGCCACCACTTGTGATTCAGGGAGTTGAGTCCATAGCTCTCAACTGTCCAGATTTTCACAGAATATTTGGCTCATACTTTTTGGTCTTTTCCTCTTAAAATTTGTAGTTTTCTGGCAAATCAGTGAGAACTGAATTCACTTAATGATAGCCCTTTAAGTTTCAGTCTTCCCATCTTTCAGGAAACTCACAGTAACACAAAACACAGCACCTTTCTAAGATTATACAAGCAGTATTTAAAATGTGTCCCTGGTTTTGGGCCTTTGCTCTCCCCCAATAAATTTTGGCTTTTTCCAGATTTCTTGTGCTGCAAAGCGGAGAGATGTAGTTGAGTGTCAAGTAGATTTTACAAGGAGCTGAGAGCTTCAAGGGAAGAGACGTTTAGTGCTACTTACGCTAAGTCATTTGCATGGTTAGTAGTACAACAGGTAGTATACTTGCTTTGATGCAGAAGGCTGTGGGTTCTTCTCCCAAAGTATGCAGATGGATCATTGATACTGTACTGTGTTGTACTTTAAAGGGAGTGGATGCTGCAGTCCAATGAATGTCCTCCTTTGGAGGAGTTAACTATTTTTCTGTTATCAGTTTGCCATCCATTCCCCATTGCAAAATTACTTGCTTATCATTTTTTTTTTTTGTGTAGCATAGGGAGTTTATTCAAGGGCAACAGGTACTTTATTTGTAGATGAGCTATTGAAATATAAAGTTGTTTGCTAGCAGCAACCTCTTCATTAGTTACAGATCCCTTTAATGTGGAATTATTTAGATGACTTGCTTCTGCAGAGATTTTGCATATTTACTGATGTTGGTGGATTGTAATAACAGATGTTTGAGTGGCCTTTTATGGTTGAAATTTTCTGAAATGGGTAGTTTTGTCATTATTGGTTCATACATTTTGTTTTATTGCTTGCTCGAAGACTGTTCCAAGTTATAAATTTAAAACACATTCTAACAAGTGGTACTGTATTATACAAGGAGTATAATTTAATACAATTAGCAAGGTGAATCAAAGAATGCATACATGTATGCCTGCTCACAAGAAATAGCAGATCAAAATAGGGGAAGAGACCAGTCACCAATGGAGTCCCCCAGGGTTTGGTGCCGAGACATTTTCTGTTTGGCATATACATCTCAAAAGGAAAAGGAAATACCAAAGGGTTTTGACCAACTAAGTTTGCAGATGACTGCAAGCTAGGAGCAGTTATTGAATCCCTAAATGACTTAACCATCATGCAGGAAGGTTTGTCCCAAATAATAACTGGTGCCAGAATCATGAATTGAAACTGAACTCCAAGAAATACATTATTGTATTCTTTGGGAAGTCATCTACTCCAGGGAACTACCAAATTGACAATGCCCCCTAAGAACTGACACAATTTGGCATTTTGGAACTTGTGTGTACAGTGACCTAACGTTTGACCAACAAGTGCCCAGAGTCATAAGAAAGTCTTTCTATATTGCACAGCTTATAAACAAATTGACTGTGACTAGATCTAGAGATGCTATTGTCCCCCTTTACAAAGCCCTCATTAGGTCAGTCATTTTGTATAATGCTCACTTTGGCATGTATCTGTCCAAACCCATGCAACAGCTGGAATACCCACAGGAGATACCTTACTAAAAGGATACAAGTCCTAAACAATAGGTCTTGCATGGACCACCTCAAAGATTTATCACTATACTCTGTATCATACAGAGTGCTTAGAGGTGACATGTCTGCCATACAAGGCATCCTCCGACATAATACAGATGGACCTACTGAACATCAGTAAGTCAAATGGCATCAGAAATACTCAGTCCAGGTATCTAAACTGAATGTTGTGGGGAGATGGATATATATCACAGAGGCTACCACTGTTCCAGAACAGACTATCCATTTAAGTAAATCAAAGCTCATCCTTGTCCATATTCAAATGCAGCTTGGATCTAAGGATGTGTAATAGAAAATGTACTCCAGGAATGGCCGTCATGCCACTAATGAATAGAGGCAGTTCCTAAATGCTGCATCCCTTACATGGGTCCCCTGAAATTATCTATAGTATGATCACATTTATTCTCACTAGGGCTAATGTACAATTATCAGCCATGGGATAGGTAAGACCAATTGGTAAATGTTAATTCAAGCACCAAAAGGGAAACTGGCCAAGCTTAAAATGTCCTCCAAGTGAACCTATGTTGTGGTAGTAAATAGTTATAAAAAAAAAAATGCCCTGTTTAGATCACTAAGTGCCCCTCTCACCCCTCCCCCTACTGTACCAATGATCCTGCTCAAACATGTACTGTTATGAGGAGTTTCTCACCCAGATGTACATAAGCATTTATTCTTAACAATGAAGGCTTACTTTACTAAATCCATTATAGCATTGTGATCGTTCCTTACCAACACCTGTGCATGGGATTTGTTTACATTTACAAATGCAAGAAGGCGTCCTGTATTAATTACATCCAAGAAACAAACTGCTTCCTAAGAAAAAAAAAGTATGTAAGACACCTGCAAAATTACTGTAATTGTTCCCATTTCCTCATGTTGCTGATGATACTTTTTAAACCACCCTTGAGGTCCTCCTCCAGTGTGCCAGCATTCAGCACTGACAGTTTTTATTAAATAGCCGTCTTTTACAATTTTTGCAGATTTTAAGTTAGTATTATTGTCACCTTGTACTGCTTAGACAAAGGTCTTGTTTCCACAGCATGTTTTGATGCAGGTCTCTACTGATAAAAGTGCTTGCTAGTTTTGCAATTTATTTTTTATCTTTTCCATTAGGAACAAGCCTCGTGGGTTTGCCAGTGTGAAGAGGGCATGGTCCAGCAACTGGAGCAAGACTTCAAGCTAACTCTACAACAGCAGAGCTCTTTGGATCAGTGGGCTGCATGGCTTGATAATGTGGTGACCCAGGTATTAAAGCCCCATGAAGGCACTCCACGCTTCCCAAAAGCAGCCAGGCAGTTCCTGCTCAAGTGGTCCTTTTACAGGTGAACTTTTTAATTTGAGGTGTCTTAGACCTTTTGAATGTTCTGTCAGTTTCGTTTGAATTGTAAACAACATTCCAACAGTCATGTTTAGGCTGAGTACTGTCTTTTTTACAATAGAGCATTTAAATTCTTGACAGTACTTAGTGATCACTTAATTTCAGCTTTATTTGCCATTTAAAAAAAATGGCAAATTTGATAAATTAGTCTTTGCATTTCCTGGGATCTATTACAGCTCATTCCAGTAGGTCAGTAACTGCTATCAGCGCCTTATTTTACCCATTTTGTGCTCAGGGTGTTTTAGAAGCTACAACATGGTTTGCAGTCTTCATATTTACCAAGCAGTAGAGGTTGGAATCACTGTCTAGAGAAAGGTCAGGTTTCGCACTTTAGTGAAGTAATAAAATGCTACTTAGAGTTGTGCCCAGATGTCGTGATTTAGTGTTATATATTTCTCCACAAAGGAGATAATACACTTGTATAGCATGTTTAACCGGAACAGCAGATTTATGAAGAGAGGTCATCGAGATCTCATGGTCAGGACTCTTATGTATAATTGTTGTTTGGTTTGCATTCATTTCTTACAGAAAAGTGTTACTTAGTAATTGGACTGTTGTGTGTGTGTTCACTTTTCATATGGTTCCAGTCTGAATTTCACTACAAGCATACTTCTCTGGGGGGGGGGTTCTTTCAGCCTTGATGAAAAAAAAAAGTTGGTCCAGTGGTGTGTATGTGTGAGCATCTTATACCAACTTTATATGGAGCATTTGTAGATAACCACAATTTTTTTCATTGTAACCCTTCTCCACCATACAGTGGTGTTTTTGTAAATAGGACACCCCTAAGAGTTCACCCAGCGGTCAGAGGTCTTGGTACACACAGACAGTAGCCTTACCTTCGACCACCACGTGGCCACAGTGGTGAGGAAATCCTTTTGTGTTGTGCAGCTTAGAAATAAGGGCATAGCATGTAGGACCAAAGAGGTCATTATCCCACTGTACCTCCTCCCTTATCAGACCAGCCATAGAGTACAATACTCCTTTTGGTGTGTACCTGACACCAGGCATGTGCAGCAACTAGAGCAACCACAAAGGTTCCTTACAAAAAGAATACAAGGCATAAGAAACCTGCCTTATGCAGAGAGCCTTAAAGCCCTTTCCCTCTTCTCAGTCTCCTATAATTTGCTGAGGGGTGATCTATGTCCAGCTTAGAAGGCATCCACAAACCTTACACTTATGAATTTCCTACATATTCGTAAGGCAATGAGTACCAGAAATATAAGGTCTAGGGACCTGAATTTTGCCTGTAACTTACAGAACATGCTGGAGAGAGATGTATGTCCCAGAGACTGACCTTCCTATGGAACCTGTGAAGCTGAGTTTGTTACCCAATTTAAGCACAACTTAGACAAGTGGATGGGCAACATGAAATTTACACTGGGCCTGGCACCCATGTACCTTATTGACAGAGTCAGATTATAAATTCCTGGCCATCGATATCCTGTTTGGATACAGGACATCATTATTGTTTCGGGAAAACTTGGCTAGGCTTAGAAAGGCCTGCCAGTCATTAGACAAGTTAACAGTCTATGAATTTATAACTGCATTCTATCAGTTGCTGTTTTATTCATTGTAATCCAGGGCTGTACCAGAAACTGGTCCTTTGGTTCAGTGTTATACCCAAATTAACAAGCACATTACAATAAAACAAAGTAAATATCTTCACAAGTTCAAGACCTGTATTCTCCGCATAATGGTAGAAGTCGGATAAGAAAATGCACCTGGGAAAAAAGAAAAGGGTAGATGAGTAAACTGTTCTCTCCTCAAAGATCTCATGTTATTCAAAGTACCTGACACAGTTGTACTTGGACATCTTTACAATCTTATGGTGTCAAAGTCTGGGCACAGTCTACAAGGCAGCCAACACAGTTTGTTTAAAAATGTCTTGGTGAAGAACATGCACAGTGTGATCATTCCTCATGAATGACAAGCTAGATCAGTGGTTGATACAAATATATGTCTGTATTTTATACAAGTGTGTATGTATGGATAATGTGTATTTTAATATAATGTGAATGCACAGACTATGCGTGTGTATATAAATGTATATTACACACACACACAAATAGCCCTTAATTCTTGATGCTCAGTCATGGATCTTTTTTTGTACCTCTGGGGTAACTGGGATGAGTCTTTCTGAAGATTAGTGCCAGGAGAGTACAGTAAAAAAAAATACAACATTTAACAATTTAACATGCACTCCTAAAAATGAGTATAATTGTTTAAAAACTGAATGTACAAATAACTGGAGCAGTTTTCATAAATGGTGAAAAATATCCGTTGTTAAATTGATGATTATGAAAAACTTTCATTTTCTAGTACCTAGAAAGTTGTCTGCAATACTGTGGTATGCTCACCAGAAACAATGGGGCAAACTGCAATACTGTAGCAGTCCAGTCAAGGCCACAGAATGCCAAAAAGTAGTGACCTGAACTCAGCCCACAGAAGGCATAAGCCAGTTACACAGGGAAAACAAAGACAGACAGCCAGAAATGTAGAAAAACACAAATGGACACAAGGTATCCAAGGAAAAAGGCAGATACCTACCTACAGTATGCCTGCAACATCCCATAGTTAAAGCACAGCAATCCAAAGGCAGCACCCAAATGTAAACTCCAGTACATAATGTACACCTGTCCTTAGGATGTGCATTAGCAGTAAAAAGTTAAACCACATAAAAATCAAATAGTAAAAAGCCCCCGATTACTGAGAGCCATAATAAGTAACATCTGGCCAATGTTCCTGTACTGTATGACTAAGGGAACATGGTAAAAGTGTAGGCACATTGCAACGGTGAACAAAAGACTTAAGTGCAGTGAGTCAGAAAAACACACATATGTACTATAAAATTTAATAGTCGTATACAAAATGTACACATAATGACCCCAGATGTGTGTTGTGGGACCCCCAAAAAAGATGTGGTGAACTGGAAATAACTGAGAGACAAGTTAAGTGACAGAAAATGCATGTAGGGAAAAAGTCAGCATAGTATTTCTGCAAACTCTGAATAACAGTAGGGAAATCCCACAGTAATCATGTGCCCCATCCCCTTGTAGCATTGCCATGGTGCAGATGTCCATAACTAAGAGGAGGAGAGAGATTTTTACACTGCAAGGCATACTGCACAGGAAAACAAGTATGATGCACACTCAGAGATTTATATTTGAAACGTAACCTGGCAAAGCAGACACAAACATTGGAAAAAAAGCCGAGATATTAGCATACACAGGGAGGATATGCAGACAGGAACGGCAACGTCTGCCTCTATAGATGATGTGCACTGTCATGAAGCATAACAATGTACTGGTGCAAATGAAACCATGTGACGCAGTTATCTGCACAGTTTGGCACAAAGTGTACAGAGGGCACATACACCAGTGACTCATACGCATTCAAAAGAAAGGAAAAACAATAACCATGGTGGGGGGCACACAACCATGGAACAAGCAGGGCAAGGAAGGCCACACTGGGTTAGGCCAACCAAACTGAGGGATGCCAGACCCAAAGATGGCTTCTTGCATGGTAAAGATGTGTAGTACACTGGCAGCATAGGTATTTCACAGTACTAGACGGATGATAAGAATGGAAAGGAAAGGGGGAGTGACAAATGAGTGGGACTGTCTCACTTGCGCTGTCACATGCACAAAGGATAAATTATGTATCCCATCACATAACCAAGGGACAACCACAGCCACTGGCTAGACAGGATGGTTTGCAATGACTATATGTTGGACACAGTGGTGACACATGGTCAGAGGAGGGTGTGGGAATGAGTTATTCACAAAGTGGACGTCATTTGTGAGCAGTCCTGACTGTACACTTATCACTGACCTACAACAGGCTGTTCAAGGCACTACAGATGTGCAGATGTGGATAAACATGTAACAACATACTAGGACATAAATATGTGGGCAGTTACCCACACATGGAGACTCCTACATTTCCACTATAATAGGATAGTGCATAACATATGTTCATAGGTAGGTACTAGGCTATCGGCCCTAGGGCCCATACAAGCCTAGCCAAAAAATGTACCCTGGCTTTCGCCACCCAAGAAAATTATTTTCCTGTGCCCCTGTCGAGCAGAGCCACAGAAGTGATCCCTGGGGTGAATTTCCCATTTCCCATCCAATCATCAAGATTTTTCTTGAAGAGTGCTAATGAGGAGCTCTGTTTGACATAGATAGGTAGTCTGTTCCAGAGTATGGGAAGTCTCTGGGACAGGAATCTATCCCTCCAGCATGTTCTGTTTATTGTGGTGACAAGGTTAAGGTCCCTAGAGCGTGTAGGTTGGAGGGATTGGGATTTCTTTAAGTGGAGCATGTCCAACAGCTCTGGGTTTGACATAGCTTTGTATGTTAGGCAGAGATCGCCCCTGAGTAGGCGATATGCGATGGAGTAAAGCTGTAGTTTTTTGAGACGGTCTGCATAGGGCATATGTTTGAGGCCAGTAATCCTCTTTGTGAGGTATTTCTGTGGTCTTTCCAGTTGTTGTAGATGTCTTGTGAGGTACATACCAAAAGGGGCATTGTACTCTATAATGGGTCTAATGAGTGATGAGTAGAGGGGAACAATGACCTCTTTTTTTCTGGATGAGAATCGTTTTGTGATGAGATGAGCCACGTAGAAGGATTTACTGACCACTGTGGCGATGTGATTATCAAAGGAGAGACTACTGTCCACCTGTGTCCCAAGGTCTCGTATCACATTTTTGGCATTAAGTAGACTACCAGCTATGTGGTAGTTCATGGGTACAGAGTTTTTACCAAAGGAGATGACAGTACACTTTTTGGCATTGAGCTTCAGGCCATGGCTTTGACACCAGGTATCCGTCTCATTGAGGCCCTTTTGTAGTTTGTCCACATCGTTAGGAGTTTTGATTATGGCTCCTAGTTTGCAGTCATCTGCAAACTTTGTTAGCCAAAGACCTTCTGTGTTGGTCTGCACTTCAGAGAAGTAGATACCAAACAGGAGAGGACCCAATACTGAACCCTGTGGTACTCCACTTGTCACTGGTCTGATGTCGGATTTGGAATCCGCTACTTTCACAGTGTGGGTTCTATCCGTGAGCCAGTTGGCAACCCATCTTGTGACATAGGGATTTATACCTAGTTTAGTGAGCTTATCTATAATTCCAGAGTGGGGAAGGTGTCGAAAGCCTTGGCGAGATCTAGATAAGTTGTGTGAACCATTTAACCCTGATCTATGGCTTTGGTGACTGCTTCAAAGAAGTCAATCAGGTTTAGGAGACATGATCTGCCTTTTACAAATCCAAACTGTGTAGGGTCCAGAGTTTGGAGATTACCAATGTCTTTGTTTATGAGTTCCATGATGATACGTTCCATGGCCTTGCAGACCAGGCTCGTCAGGATAATGGGGCGGTAGTTCCCGGGGTCCGTCGTGGCTCCCCCTTTGTGGAGTGGGATAATTGTCGCGGTGCGCCATTCAGTGGGTACAAAGCCTGAGGTGAGGCTATGATTGAACATGGTACTTAGGTAGGGTGCCAGTTCATTCTGTAGTTTGTGTAGAACGCAGCCTGGGATATTGTCAGGTCCCATGGATGCTGTGTTCTTGGCTTTGGAGAGTGTGTTTTTTTACCTGTGCAGCCATGATTATAGGAACTTTGCATTCTTCAGGTATAGAGATGGGCCCTCTAGGGGGTGAGAGTGGTAAAGTTAGCACTGAACCTATCTGCTAGGATGTTGGCAATATCAGTTGGTTCTGTATATTTAGTGCCATTATGCTGTAACTCAGAGCAGATCTGAGTGTTCCCATTTAGATTCTTGACATAGCTATAGAATGCTTTGTGGTTGTCTTTAGAGTCAGTGGCAATTTTGTTTTCGTAACTAGCTTTGGAGAATTTTATGAGGGATCTCAGCTTCTTACTGAGGTTGACCAGGGAGTTCCTCCAGTCATGGGATTTTACTCTTTTTTGCAACAGTTTCTTTCTTCTGTTGTAGAGTTTGTTTATAGCAGAGGTCCACCAGATTGGCTTCCTTTTTTTAGAGGATAACATCTTGGTTCTATTAGGGATAGCATGATCCATACACTCATGTAAGTGCTTATAAAGTGCATTTGTGTAGGATTCGGCAGTCATACCTCTATTATCTGTCTGCATGGGTGTCATGAAGTTTGCCACTTCTGTCTTAAGAAGTGTGAAGTTGGCTTTTGAGAAGTTTTTTACGATGGTTTCCCTAATTGGGGCTGTGGGTGGGATGTGGATGTCTAGGCTGATTAGCTTGTGGTCAGATCTGACCAACGAGGAATTGACCTCTGGTGTGGAACACCGGTTTCCCATGTTGGTAATGACCAGGTCTAGGATATTGCTGCCCCTGGTGGAGGTGTGAATAAGTTGATCCAAGGCATTGGAATTTATGAATTCTAGAAAACGTTGAGCAAAAGAGTTGGTACATGAGTAGTTTTCCCAGTTAATGGTGGGGTAGTTGAAATCGCCCATTATTAGGGTGTTGGGTTGTACCCTAATACTTTCCAGTGTATCAAGAAATGAGGAGTGTGAATCCTGGGGCATGGTGGGGGGTCTGTAGCAAGCTACAATTTGGATTGCGGTCTTGCCCAGAGTTAGTTGCACTTGGATAATCTCTGATGCATTATGCTGTGCAACTAACCTGGAGGTGTGGATATCCTTAATGAATATGGACACGCCTCCGCCTTTAGTGCTTCTTTCTGGGTTAGGTGGCCAAAAGGTGTGGTATGAATTGAAGCCTGGTAATGCAGGGGTGCTCTCTGGAGCTTTGAACCAGGTCTCTGTCACTGCACAAATGTCAGTGTTCTCCATTTTAAGGAGTGCCTCGAGTGAGTGCATTTTGAGGTTTAGACGTCTAGCATTGAGTAGCATTACCCTCAGTTTTGCTTGCTTGTACCTGTTACGGTGGTGAATTTGTCATTTGAACCTTGCCTAAAAAAGGCACTATAGGGGTTGCAAGAGTCTTAGCCAGTATCCGGAGTCCTAAGGGTGACAGGTGCAGGCCATCTCTGGCAAAACATCGTGGACTGTCAATCATGTCGTCACAGGCAGACAAATACTGGATCCCCTTAGAATAACACCAGAAGCTTAGCCAATTGTTGAAGTCAATCATTTTGTCCTTGTACTGTGATATCATTCTGGGTGATGGCAGGATGCTGCTCAGGGTTAGGGTCATACCTGCCTGGGATACAAGATCGGAGAGCTCCTCCATGTCTCTTTTCATGTAGTCCAGGGAGGTACGTCTCAGGTCATTCACACCAACATGGACAATGACAGTGTCATATTTGTACTTATTGTGGAGTGACCTGAGTGCATGCGATATGTGGCGGATCCTGGCACCTGACAGGCAGCTGACAGTAACTTTCTCCTTGTTTAGTCTAGTGAGTGGAACATCAGTGTGCCTGACTATAGAGTCACCTATGACTAGAGTGCTGGGTACGTTGTTATGCCTTATGGGCCATGGTTGAGTGGCACACAGAGTTTGTGGGCTATGTGTCATTTGGGTTGTGTTGGGGGGTGGAGTTTACTTGCATTTATGCTTTGGATGTCCCTGATGCTTCTGCAGGTTTTTATTGAGAGCCTTCGCGAATGTAGGTGTGTGTTTTGTGTTTCTATGTGTGTGTTTTGGTGGTGTAGGTTTTGAGGGACTATGTGATGAATGTGGTGCCGTGCAAGTGTTTACCTTCTCCTCTTGACTGTCTAGTCCAGTCTTAGGTGAAGAGAGCTTTGCTTCCAGTTTGGCTATATAAGTGAATCTCTCACAGGTTGTAGTGTTGGGTAACAGCAGCACTGTGTTGTGTATACACACATGGCATGCATAAAGTGTGGATTGAATTTAAAAATACACTTCTGTGTGACATACAAATGTGAGGGATAATGACATCAGCAGAAAATATCACTGTACTATGTAGTCATGTTAAGCAACATTTTTTTATGTCTATAGGTGGTAAGGGTACTATGTAGTGCTTGTCTACCCATGTGATATGTGGTGGGTCTGTGCTTTACATGTGTAATTGTATGCAGTAGAACTGGACACCTACATGTGGCATACACATACACGCAAGTGCCCACATATAAGCCTGTATGTGCAACAGCAGGTAGAAAGTCACTGATACTGCTGTAATCTTGTCAGCTGTGCAATATTGACAGTCACCTCTCATATTTCTGTATGACCTTCTGTCCAGGTGTAGGTGGATGTCCTCATAAGGATGCCTTCCTCCAGTGCTCCACAGTGTTCATCTCACATTGGATGATAGTGAGAAGGCCCTGTTGGATGCCTTTTCAGCTCCCTCAGCCACCTATTCCAAGCCTCCAGTACATTTTGTGTTCAAGGCAGATCATCATCCACAAGGTCCAACACAATCCAGAACTTCACTGTATATGTTGGCAGAATTCTGTACACATACTGCCATGTATAATGTTTTCTTGATTGGCCTCTAATGTAATGGTGATCGATGAAGTTGTAGCACATCCTGGTATAATGGTGGCAATGTCTCCTGCAGCTCAAGGAATGCTGAGATGAGATAACCTCATCCTCCTTTAAGATTAGCGTGACCATCATGCACACACATGTTGCAAAAGACATATATATGCCGTACATTGTTGAACGGTAGTTCTGCTGATGCAACTTCCAGATTATTTGTGCAAAGTAAAATAGGCATCCCTTGGTAATTGCTGTGGGTATGTCTAAACAAACTTGATAGAAGCCTCTCAAAATCAGTCACCACATAGTCTGCATCAAGATGTACTCTGAATTTTTGCACAGGTCATCAAGAACGACCCAAAGAGCACCATATGCCATGGCTGAGCACTGTGCCACAATGCATATACTAGTGGGGCCATGTGGCAATCAGATGATTTCCCAACATACCCATGTACATTGTACAACTGCTTAATAATAATAGCTTTTATTGGGAATGTAGCATCCACAAGTAATATCTGTGAGTGTAACATAAAATGTTTAAAAAGTGAGAAACATAAAGATAGCTGCGTGTGGTACAGTTGTTTTACAGCAGTGCAATGAAAATAGTTTGTTGCTCATTTCTAGAATTGTATGAGTTAAAGGACATGCTGTTCATTTTTTAAATATAGAGTGTTAGACTGCCATTGTATGTGTTATTTACTAACAGACTGTGTATTTTGTTTCATTATCACATTTGCTCCTGAACTTAATTAAAACAGACTGACAGGACATTGCCAGCTTTTAATATATAGTTAGATTCTCTGTACTGATTGCCTAACAAGATATCCCTCAGTTTTCTGATCAGTTTTAAATTTGCAAGATTAGCAGTAGACAGCAAGTCCTATGCAGCAACAATATTGCGCTAGCAGAACTTCCTCACTGTTTGCTCACTTGTGTCTCCCCTATTTTAACATAATACAGTATGGTACACCCACAGTGTTTACTCAAAATATACTAGAGAAATAGTGCAGCAGCATTCTTTTGCCTTCCATAGGGAGCCTACACTCCTGAAGATGTTAATGACCCCACGGCACTCAACAGAAGAAGAGATGGGGAGTGTATCCTTATGGAATTTATTCTAGTTTGTGTCAGTACCATCTCCGGTCTGTCCTGAAAAAACTGATTTAAGCACATTGGTACTTGCCAGGCCACCAAATGTAAACATATGAATAACTCTTTGGTGCTCCCTGTAGTAATCGCATATTGCACTGCTTGACAGATAAATAAAAGGTACTACAAAGGCCGTAATAAAATGGACCTGAATGAAACCTCTTCCTTTGCTGAGGAGTACTTTGCAGGACAGCTGACTGTGTCATATCTTGGAAGCGGAATCTGACAATGTGTTGTTGTCAGTCTCATCTTTATTCTCACTGATAGGTTTGATCCTATCTATCAGATCCATCTCAGCCATTTCAAAAGCTTGAGGTCTTCAGCAAATCTCGTGGGCATCCTTCTACCCATAATGCAGCTCCCTAACTTCCTCAGATTTTGTTTGCCTCTCAGCAAAGGAGGGTCACTAGCAAGCTCTGGACTGTTTCTTTTATTTTTATAGTATCCTTACTGTCAAACTTGATTTTAGGTTAGAATTTCTATTTAACCATTTCTATACCCTTATTTTGTCTTTTACAAGTGTAGAGTGAGTGTTGATTCCCTTTAGATGTTCATCGTGTTACCGTGCTGCAGTCATCACACTTGGGTTATCCTGTCATCAGGCGGTCCCGCAGTCGGCCAGAATTCCAAAGTCTTGGTCCGGCGTTGGTTGCTGTCGCTTCTTCCCTGACGTCAGTGCGCCAGGGGTACATATAATGCATCCGATGCCATTTTCTTCAGTCTTTCTTGCCGCGCGGTGCCCAAAGCAGAAGCAGTTCGCAAGTGCCGGTCAGCCGACTCCTGAGATTTTCGAAGTCGAATTTCAGATCCGAAGTCTTTAATAAAGCTAAGTACCCCGTTGGGGAAACTTTTCTTGTCTCAGACCGATGTCAGAAAAAGTTAACAATTGTATTTCTTGTGGGAAGCAAATACCTCATAAGATTTTCATTCTTACTGCATACCTTGCCTAGGCCCAGACCACAATGTCACTGGTTGTCGTTTTTGAGCTAGGTTTAATAAGCGCACTATAAAAAGACGCTTTGATTTCGCACGACACTACTTCGGTAGAAAATTTAACTGCACAATGCCGTTGGAGCAACCGACTACCGGCGTGCACAAAAAACGCAAGGATAAGGGCAGGCAGCCTAGACCCAAGCCAGACTCAGAGGCCTCGGCTGGACAGGTCTCCAGTTCACCGGTCTTCAGTGAGGCTCTGACGCAGCCCCTGACTTCAGAGCCTTTGGCGAAGAGTGCTAGGCTGACGCAGCCATTTTGTTTAGCCCCTACCAACGACTCTGCAGAAAGAGATGTCAGTGCTGCAGAAACACCTTCGGTTTCTGAAGGCGTCTTCAGACCAACGACGCTCACCATAAAAACGTATCCTAAGCTTAAGACTCCTGTTAAACCAAAAAAGACTGCACTTCAGTCTCCAGTTTCAGGCCCCATGCCTAAGAAACAGATGCTTACAATGGCTGAAGATTTGATCTCTTTAATCAGGGGTTCCCAACCCCCACCCGACAAAAGGCCTAGACAAGAGGAAGATTATGCCTCCTCTGATCAAGTGTCTATTTCCTCAGGCTCCACTGAGGACCAGGATTACTCCTTTTCTCCTTATGAAGATTCTGATGCTGAGGATTCTATTCCCTCAGCTTCTCCTCCTGAAGACTACTCCTTTGGGGAAACTTTACACACTATGAGGGAACATTTTCACTGGGAAGGTCAGGACTACTCTGACTCAAAGAAAAGGCTCAGAGAGTTTCTTTTACTTCCCCAGCACAGACCACTTGCCATCCCCCGAGTTTTAGACATTGTGGATGATGTTTTCGTAGAATCTAGTTTGAACCCAGATTCTCTGCCTCCTGCTCCAGCCAAACCAGACATATACTATAGAGTGCCTGACTCTCACAAATTCCTTTATAAAAGCCCTGTTGCTGATCCAGAGACTATCTCCCAGGGTCCCAAAGGGGCTAAGGCTTCTATGGCAAAAAATCCTGTACCCTCTGAAAGGGACTCCAGAGCACTAGACAGGTGGGGGAAAAAGGTTTACACCTCAGCCACTCTAGCTATGAGAGCACTAAATTGCCAATTTCACATGCTAAAATATCAGCAATTTCTAATCTCTCAGTTAAAGCAAAGAATAACCACTCTCCCTCAACAATCTGAATTGAAAGAAATGCAGGATCTGTTGCATGCAGCTGAACAGG
The DNA here is from genome assembly GCF_019279795.1 of Protopterus annectens. Taxonomy (NCBI): domain Eukaryota; kingdom Metazoa; phylum Chordata; order Ceratodontiformes; family Protopteridae; genus Protopterus; species Protopterus annectens. The sequence continues at coordinate 184,670,142 of NC_056747.1, read as the reverse complement.
TGGGCAAACATACGTTACAATGTGGGTTTGATTCTTTACAGGGTTCCTGCAGAGCAGCTGTCACTGGGTCTGTTATACGTAGGCATGCTTGGCTAAAGGAGCAAACTCTGCCTGATCATGTTAAAGCAAAGCTTTTAGATGCTCCGTTACAGCAGGATGTACTTTTTGGAGTTAAAGCAGAAGAAGTCTTAAAGAAAATGGAGGATAAGGCAAAATCTATGCAGACAAAGATCTTCTTCAGGTACAGCCACCTCGCTTCAGCAGAAATTGGCCAACAAAAAATTGGTCCTTTCCAGCTACTGACAGGCCACAGAGGGGTAAATACAGATGTCCAAGAGGCAGAGGACAACCACAAGCCCAATACAAACCTGGACAATGGGGCACTGCAACACAGAAGGGAGGATAAGACAGGCCCTAAACTACTAGAAGGCAAACTCAATGACTCACACCTCATCTGGCCAAGCAACACTCTCTTGGCAGCTCCCTTGGGAGGAAAACTCACACTTTTTTCAGACAACTGGCACATTGTCACATAGGACAAGTGGGTCCTAGACATAATTTCATGAGGATACAGATTCCATTTCCACACCTTGCCAATGAAAAGAGGAATGCCAAACCTGCCAAAAAATCAATGGGCAGAGGCACAAAAATAAATTACAGCTCTCATGGACATGAGAGCCATTCAACTGGTACCTACACGGGAGCAAGGCCAAGGATTTTACTCAAGACTCTTTCTAGTCCCCAGAAAGGATGATGCCTGGAGACCAATTCTGGACCTTTCACTTCTAAACACCTTCTTACAAGTACCCAAATTCAAGATGCTAACACTACATCAGCTGCTTCCCATGTTGGGCAAGAAAGCATGGCTAGTAACGTTGGACCTCAGAGGCATACCTGCATGTCCCTATCAGACAAAGTTGCAGAAGATACCTCCGTTTCATTGCAGGTTCAACCCATTACCAATTCTCTGCACTGCCCTTTGGCTTATCCACTGCACCCAGGGTCTTCACAAAATGCCTGGCACCAGTAATTGCATACTGCAGACAAAGAGGAATTCAAATATACCCATACCTGGCCGACTGCCTCATCCAAGCAGAAAGCAAGGGCATCCTCTTGCAACATCTGGCTTTTGTAAAACATCTTCTAAGTTGCCTGGGGTACACAGTAAACGAAAAGAAATCAAAACTAGTACCCTCACAAAATATGACATTCCTGGGTGCCAGCTTGAATACAACGGCCCAGAAGGCTTATCTGACGCCAGACAAACAACTACAACTGACTCAATATTTCAAGACAATGGCAACAAAGATCCAACTCCCTGCAAGAAAAATTCTGCAGGCCTTGGGCTTCATGGCATCTTGTATACTACTAATACCATTTGCAAAACTGCACATGAGGAAATTACAGTGGTACCTAAAAAGCGTATGGTCTCAACACAGCCACAGCTCACCCAAGCAACCGCTACCCCAAAACAAAACACGTGCAACACATAGCTCACAAAGCCAGTGTGCCGAACAGTCACAGCCCTTAAGGCTAAACAACACACCTGATACACTTGTAATAGGTGACTCTATTGTCAGGCACACTGACATCCCGCTCACCAGGCTGAACAAGGAGAAGGTCACGGTAAGCTGCCTGTCTGGTGCTAGGATCCGCCACATAACACAAGCACTCAGGTCACTCCAAGGCAAGTACAAATATGACTCTGTCATTGTCCATGCTGGTGTGAATGACCTGAGACGTACCTCCCTGGACTACATGAAAAGAGACATAGAGGAGCTCTCTGAGCATGTAGCCCAGGCCGGTATGACCCTGACCTTGAGTAGCATCTTACCCTCACCAAGAATGATGCCACAATATGAAGACAAGATGATCAATGTCAACAATTGGCTTAAGTATTGGTGTCATTTAAAGGGGATCCAATGCCTGCCAGTCTGGGATGACATGCTCGACAAGCCACGATGCTTCGCTAGGGACGGCTTGCACCTGTCACCCCTGGGCTTTCGGATATTGGCAAAGGCTCTTGCTACCCCCATAGTGCCTTTTTTAGGCAAGGCTCAAAAGACAAACCCACCTCCATAGGTATCACAAGGGATAAGAAACTAAGAGTAATGCTACTCAATGCCAGAAGTCTAAACGTCAATATGCACGCACTCAAAACTCTCCTTAGCATGGAGAAAATCGATATCTGTGCAGTAACAGAAACCTGGTTCAAGGCTCCAGAGAGCACCCCAGCACTACCAGGTTATACCTCATACCATGCTTTTCGGCCCCAAAACTTGGACCATACCACAAAAGGAGGGGGAGTATCAATATTCATCAAAGATACCCACACCTCCAGGTTGGTGGCACAGCACGAAGCATCAGAGACTATCTGTGTGCAACTAGCAGTGGGTAAAACTGCCTTCCAGTTTATAGCCTGCTACAGACCACCCTCCCAAACCCAGGAACCCCACTCGGCCTTCCTGAGAACACTGGAAAATATGAAGGTCTTTCCAAACACCATTATATTGGGCGACTTCAATTACCAAACATAGACTGGGAGCATTACTCTAGCTCCAACACCCTAGCCCAAAGGTTCCTAGAATTTATAAACTCAAATACTATGGAACAACTTGTTACCACTCCCACAAGAGGGGAAAACATACTGGACCTGATCATCACCAACATGGGCACTCTATGCTCCAGACCAGAAGTGTATCCCTCACTGGTAAGATCAGACCATAAACTATTCTCACTGGATATTCACATCCCGACTCCACCCCCTGCCCTGAAAACCACAGTGAAAAACTTCTCTAAAGCAAATTTCACACTCCTCAAAACCGAGGTGGAATCCTGCAAAGCCCCTGGGCCTGTGGAAAATACGGCCCAGACCGCAGAATCCTTTATAAACGCATTTTATGAACACCTTCAGGAATGCATGGATCATGCAATCCCAAATAAAACCAAGACCCAATCCTCCAAAGGCAGACGTCCTGTCTGGTGGACCCCAGCCATAAACAAACTATACAATAGAAGGAAGAAGCGACTACATGATAGAGCAAAATCCCAAAAAAGGGAAGGCATCTCTGATCAGTATTGGCAAAAAACTACGGGCACTCATAAAATCGTCTAAGGCCAGCTTCGAGAGAAAAATTGCACAGGACACTAAGGATAATCACAAGGCTTTCTTTAGTTATGTTAGGAAACTGGGTGGGAATTCCCAGACATGCTCAGAGTTAGTCCAAAATGACAAAAAATATACCGAACCCACAGACATTGCCAACATCCTAGCTGACAGGTTCAGAGCAAACCCCCCCCCCCACCAAAAGGGCAAATATTTATCCCAGCAGAGTGCTGCCCCCCTTGACATCTCAGATGCTCAGGTAAGAGCTGCCCTCTCCAAAGCAAAAAACACAGCATCAATGGGACCAGACGGTGTCCCGGGCTGCATCCTACATGAACTCCAAGAAGAGCTAAACCCAAACATAAAACTACGGTTCAGTCTTAGCCTTACTACAGGATATGTACCCAAAGAGTGGCGTACAGCAACAGTGGTCCCTCTCCACAAAGGTGGTGCCTCAACGGATCCTGGAAACTATCGCCCCATAAGCCTGACTAGCTTAGTCTGCAAAGCTATGGAAAAGGATCATCATGGACCTCATATATAAAAATATTGGGGACCTACAGACAACTGGATCCTACCCAGTTAAGCTTTGTTAAGGGCAGATCCTGCCTCTTAAACCTGGTTGATTTCTTTGAAACAGTCACCAAGGCCATTGACGAGGGGAAGGTGGTCCACACAGCCTACCTGGACCTTGCAAAAGCCTTCGATACAATACCCCACTCAGGCATTATAGATAAGCTCACCAGCTTAAATATAAACCCGTGTGTCACTAGATGGATTGCAAACTGGCTCAAGGACAGAACCCACATGGTTAGAATTGCTGGAGCCATGTCAGACTCCAAACCAGTTACAAGTGGCATCCCACAAGGCTCAGTCCTGGGACCTCTCTTGTTCGGCATATATTTCTCGGAGGTACAGGCCAACACGGAAGGACTGTGGCTGACTAAGTTCGCAGGTGACTGCAAACTGGGCGCCATAATAGACGCTCCAGCCGACACAAGCATCCTCCAAAAGGGCCTCATAGAAACAGACAACTGGTGCCAGAGCCATGGCAAAAACAAAGTGCCCACAAATTACCACATAGGTGGTAATCCATTAAGTACAAAAGAAGTAATTAGGGACCTGGGGACCCAAGTTGATAGCAATCTCTCATTTGACAACCACATAGCCAAAGTGGTTAGAAAAACATTTTATATAGCCCACCTAATCATGAAGGGATTCACATCTAGATCAGGGGAGGTCATCGTGCCTCTTTACTCATCCCTCATCAGGCCCATAATTGAGTACAATGCCCCTTTCGGGATGTACCTTACCAGACACCTGCAGCAACTGGAAAGACCCCAAAAGTACCTCACCAAGAGGATCATAGGGCTCAAACAGATGCCATATGCTGCCCGGTTAAAGAAACTCCAGCTCTGCTCAGTGGCATACCGCCTGCTCAGAGGCGATCTGTGCCTGACATATAAAGCCATGTCCAATAATGGACATGCTGCACCTCAGAAAATCCTAATCCCATCGAGCTTACGCGCTCAAGAGACTTGAACCTCAGCACTGAAATAAATAGGACATGCTGGAGGGACAGATTCATAACCCAGAAGCTCCCTTCACTCTGGAATAAAATCCCAGTCCAGGTTAGGTAGAGTCCCTCATTGACTCTCTTCAAGAGGAATCTGGATGAGTGGATGGGAGATCGTAGGTTTACCCCAGGTATCACTTCTGTGTCACTGTTAGACAGAGGCACAGTATACTAACCTTGAAAAAGGGCATAGCAAAATTAATTTAAAATGGGTGGCGAAAGCCAAACACACTCTGGCTAGGCTTATAAATGCCCTAGGGCAGATAGCCTAGTATGAACCTATGAACCTATGATATCTCTCATTCCCTGCCTACAACAGGAGTTTCTATGGTGGTCACAGGCATGTCACCTCAACAAGGGTCAGCCTTTCACCTTGCCCCCAGCCAGGCAGACTATGACAACAGATGCATCGGACTATGCCTGGGGGGCACACATGGCAGGACAGTGCGTTCAAGGCATATGGACTGCAGATCAAAGGAATCTGCACATCAATCAAAAAGAGATGCTAGCTGTACAGAATGTTCTGACAGCCTTCAAAAACCTATTACATCCAGGACAACTCACAATAAGGACGGACAACACCACAGTAATGTGGTACATAAACAAGCAAGGGAGTACACACTCCTACCCTCTACGCAGACAAGCAATGATCTTGTGGAACACAGCACTGGCTTACCAAGTTCAGTTGCAAGCTCAATTCCTGCCAGGAAAAAAGAACACATTGGCAGACTACCTCAGCAGAAACATTATGGATCCCCACGAGTGGAAACTGGATCCTCAAGTATTTACAATGATAACTCAAAAATGGGGCCTTCCAGACATAGACCTATTTGCCAGCCCCCAAAACTATCAGCTAACAAAATTTTGTACAAGGAGACTTCACCATCAAGCTTGGAAAGTGGACACACTCTCATTCAGTTGAAAAAACCTGACAGTATATGCCTTCCCTCCATTGCCTCTCCTCACAAAGGTGCTTCTGAAAGTCAGGAAGGAGAGACCACGACTGATACTCATAGCCCCAGACTGGCCACGCCAGCACTGGTGCCTGCTATTAAGGAATATGGCCCGGGGCCCACCTTGGATTTTTACCACAAATTGCCCATTTGCTTACACAGCAAAACAATCAGATTCTACACAGCCATCTCAAAACCTTAAATCTGGCTGCATGGCAAATCAACTAGGCATTCAGCCAGCTCTTCTTTCCCAAGCAGTTATGGATGTTATTCTGGAAGCTAGGAGGCCCAGTACCAGAAAGGCCTACTCTGACAAAAGGAAGAGGTTTTGCGCCTGGAACCAAGCTAAAGGCCAAAATACACTTCAGCCTCACGTGCCTCAGATGCTACAGTATTTAACTGAGATGCTGCACAAAGGACTTTCTTTTTCTTCCATTAAAATCCACGCATCAGCTATTTCAGCCCACTACAACACGGATCCACTCTTATTTTCACATCCACTTCTAAGGCAGTTCCTCAGAGGGGCAAAAAAATATTAGGCCCCCCCCAGGAGAGCACCTACACCAACATGGGACCTCAATTTTGTTCTGGAAAAACCTACGCTACCTCCTTTTGAACCAGCTTTCTCTGCAGATCTACAGTTTATATAATGGAAGACTGCCCTGCTGCTAGCAATAACTTCAGCCAGAAGAGTCTCAGAGCTACAGGCACTCATGGCAGTGGAACCTTTCCTCATTTTCCATCAAGACAGAGCTTCTCTACGAACTAATCCTTCATTCATGCCTAAGGTGGTTTCCAGTGTGGCTTTAAATCAAACCATCCACTTACCCACCTTCTTCCCAAATCCACAGAACAAAGGAGAAAGACTCCTGCATTCCTTGGACATTCACAGGTAACTTCGTTACTACTTGGATAAAACTAAGGTTTTCAGAAAATCTGACTAGCTCTTTGTATCCTATGCTACAGCTTCACAGGGGAAGGCTGTATCAAAACAAACCATTTCCAAATGGATAGGGCATTGCATTCGATTTTGCTATACCCATCATGGAAAACCAGTTCCTGCTACCATTAGGCCCCACTCTACCAGGGCAACAGCTACATCTACAGCCTTCCTCAGGGGCGTTCCAACCAAGGACATTTTGGAAGCTGCAACTTGGAGTTCAGTACACACCTTTACCAAACACTATCACTTACCACTTTACTCTAAGACTGTAGCTGGCTTCGCCACTGCAGTTCTGCAGGGCCTTCTAGCCCCCTCTAACCCTCTATGACTCCTCCACCCATCCTTAGCTTTGGGATTCTACCCAAGTGAGATGACTGCAGCAGGGTAACACGATGAACATAGTACAGTTTTGTACCTACCATAAATGTAGATGTTCGAGTGTACACCCTGCTGCAGTCCAGGTTACCCTCCCTCCATCCCCTCTGACCTAACTGGCTAAATCTCCACAATACCTTCCTGATGTAGTTGCTTTTAGCTGGAGGGATTTTGTGTTTGTGCAAAAATTTCTTAATTTGGTACCAATTATTGGCCACCTTTTTGGGGGCACCTGACATCTGGGGCAAGAAAAACTGAAGAAAATGGCGTTGGATGCATTATATGTACCCCTGGCGCACTGACGTCAGGGAAGAAGCGATAGCAACCGACGCCAGACCAAGACTTTGGAATTCTGTCCGACTGTGGGACAGGATAACCCAAGTGTGATGACTGCAGCAGGGTGTACAATCGAACATCTACATTTATGGTAGGTACAAAACTGTACTTTTCCCTTGTTAACGTCCGCTTAAGTTAAGAGGACATCTAGCTAACATCTGTTTTTCTTCCCCTTCACTGTCTATCCCCCTTTCTCCCTTTTTTTTATTGTCCATTTTACTTGGAGGACGATTATTTAAAAAAAAAAAAACTTCCTATTCCTTCCTTTAATCCCTGTGGCCGTTTGTTAGCGGATTGTCTCTTGTGTTTGTCTGTGTGTGCCTCTTTGTTCCTCCATAATTATCATGTCTCAAAAGGAAGTGAAGCCTCTTGGCTTCAGAAAGTGTGAGCAGTGTGGAAAAAAGATGTTCCTTAGCAGTTCACATGCTTTGTGTGTATTGCTTGGGACTTCTTCACCTACAAGAGTGGTGTTCAGTTTGCCATGGATTTAACCAGAGGGCGCTCATGGAGAGCAAAAATAAGCTCATTCTGAGGGGGTTGTTAAAATAACCCTTTTTTGAGGCTGTATCTCCCGAGTCATCTTCAAAATCGGAGAAATCTCAAAAACATGCTTCTTGGGCTCCAAAATCTACAGAACCAAAGCAGAAAGTGCCTAGACGTTTGGCTCCAACAGAACCCTCAGTGCAAACAGCTGAAATTGGATCCAAGACTTCCTTGGAAAAGTTGTAGCCCTAAGCTCTGACGTCTACCTTGCCTACTGAATTTAGGTGTCAGAGCTGATCTCCTTCCTTGGAACTGATTCCTTCTTTTCTCCTACCCTTTCTACCTAGTCCCCAGGAGTCTGTCTGATGAAGTTGTGGATAGGGTGGTGCAGAGGCTCCTGAAGCCTTGGCCAAATTACTGTTGGATCCAAGCCCAAAGGAATTGCATCAGACACAGTCCTCCTCCTCAGTGTCTGCTCCTCCTCCGATCCAGCCCTTGGCTTCGGAGGCAGAAGATTCCGACACCCAGCTTGAGTCTGCATCAGACCTGGGACCCCTAGGTTCTTTGAATCAGGTATCTGCCCAGAGTGTTTCTGCCTAGTCTGAGCAGGAAACCTCTGGAAGCCAACACTCTCCGGTTGGGTTTGCGGAGCCGGTTCAGATCTGTCTGAATCCAACCCTGCCTGTGGGGGCCACTGCGTGGGTGAGTTTGCCTCCTACCTATACCTCAGAGAGTCTGTCTTCTGCTCTGGAGATGCCTTCAACCTTGACAACCCTTTTGTCAGATCCTGGGTGTTCTTCGAAGCAGGGACCGACTGCTTTTGAAGTCATGAGGAGGGTTCTGACTAATTCCCAGTCTAAGACACAATCCCCCTCAGATCTTCCTCCCAGCTCTGCGCAGGTGTCTTTGGCTTCTCACATACCCTCTCCACAGGACCGCAGAGACCCCTGGCCTCAATGTCCAACAGGGGACCCCCCCCCCTTCGGAAACCTCTCCAGGATATCCCACTGAGGAGGTCCCTCAGAAGAGGACCTGCAAGAGGAAGCATTTTGACTCCCTGGAGTTGCCTGTAATGTCTGATATTGACTTAAGTGAAGCAGAAGGGTCCCCACGGTCACCTCCTGAAAATGTCTCTTTGGAGACATCCTGGAAATTTTAAAGCATAGAGGTGACTGGCAGTCCACATCCCCTTTGGCTGAGGAGTTGGTGTACCTGAAGGCCTTTGGGTCTCACCCTTCAACCTCTTGCGTGACCCCTCTTTCCAATGAGCTTATTGAGTTAATCTTTCAGAAGGCTAGGGAGAGACCCCAGACACCATAGAACTGACTCCTAGGAGGCCAAACAAATACATTACAGCCCCTAAAAACAGGACTTTTGTGATAAAAGGTGTAGCAGTTGATGCCATGGTTGTGGCGGCAGCCACCAAAAAGGAGCTGTCCGAAACCAGTTTCTCTATCCATCCTTCGAATAAGGATTCCAGGACCAAGGATAGGTATGGGAAGCACGGCTGATCTTCAACAACCTTTGCCTTACAGTCAATGAACTACCTTACCCACTTCACAAGATTACAGAGGGACCTGTTAAAGGAACTATCAGACTCCATCCAAGGAACTGTAGCTGACATGGTGGCAGATAACGTCAATGTTCAGCTCGCCACTCTCAATTAATTTCTCAGCTCATCTATGAGGGTCACATCATATGCAGCAGATGGAACGAGTAGGACAGCGGGTTCAGGCATTTCTCTCTCTCAGGAGGCAGACCTGAGTGTGCCTTTGCAATTTCGCAGAGCCCTTCAAGTCTTCCTTCATTAATGCCCCTTTTGATGGCTCTTCTCTTTTTGGGCCTAAGGTTAAAGTGACGCTTACCAGTTGTGAACAGGAAGGCAAGACCTTATCAGCCGTTGGAGTGCATTTTTCCGCACCTACTAGACCCTTCCCCAAAGGTCATAGAGGTAGTGGGAAAATGTGATTTAAAAAGTCACAAAGGTATTTCCAGGACACATAAGGTGAAAGTTCCCCTAGAAGCAAGAGTGGGAAACAGTAATGAAAGATACCACCCTCTCAGCAGGGGAGGCCCACAGAATCAGGGCTCCAGAGAATCTTTCTTTGGTAGACCCTTCCAGCACTCCTGAAGGAGTGACCAATTGCTTGCCTCTGAAGGCAGTCGGGGGTTGATTGTCCCTGCACCGCAATACCTGGCAAAAGTTAAACAACAAATGAGTGCAGAACATAATATCCAGAGGATACATAATTTCCCTTCTCCTTCCCCCTCCCATAAACAAGTCGGTTTCCAGATGTTCCCCCCAGTCAGAAGGAACAATATTAGAAATCCAAAAGTTGCTAAGAAAAAGAGTCATCCAAGAAGTGCCCACAGACCAGAGAGGATCTGGAACTTAAGATTCTTTATAGTTCCAAAGAAAACAGGGGACTGGAAACCTATTTTGGACCTCAGCAATCTGAACAAATATGTGTGAAAGACCAAGTTCCAGATGGTGATGCTGCAGTGGATACTTCCATTCCTGTTAAAAGACAGTCGGATGTGCTGTATAGATCTTCAGGATGCATACTACCACATTTGAATGGAAAGGCGATCCAGAAGGTGCTTGCGCTTCTGGCTAGGAGCCCAGTCACTTCCAGTTTTGAGTTCTGCCATTTAGTCTCATTACAGCCCCAAAGTGTTCACCAAGTGCATAGCAGTAGTGGCGGATCACCTGAGATGCCCAGGATTCCAAGTGTTTCCACATCTGGATGACTGGCTCATAGCCTTCCTGACCAGGAATCTCCTGCTACAAGTCAGGAACTATACTCTTCAACCATAAACAAAGAAAAATCTCTAGAGCCATGTCAAAACTTAATCTTCATAGCAGCAGAGATAAATACCACCACACTGATAATCTACTCTGTCATGAGGGAGTCTTGCTATCTCCACCATTATGTAAGATTATTAATCTGGAAGACGTGAGCCTCAGCTAAACTGGTTCTTCAGGTACTGGGTAAAATGGCTGCTTCAATCGTACTCATTCCCCTAGCTCTTCTTCATATGAGAATACTTCAATGGTTACTTTCCGCACAATGGTCAATCCTGGAACTTCCAATGTCACACAAAATCATGATAACGAATTAATGCAAAAAGAATCTCCAATAGTGGATTCAGTCTGTCACTTCATCCCCCCTCAAACTCGAGCCACAGTAACCATGGACGCTTCCTAGGTGGGGAGGTGGGCATTATCTAGGGAGGGCAGTTCAAGGCATCCAGCAGGAATACGAGGCTCATTTGCACATAAACATCCTGGAGATGAGGGTGGTGCTTTTAACATTGGAAGCATTTCAAGGTTCTCTCTCCCCCTTGGCATGGTAGCAGTCCAGTCGGACAATATGTCTGTAGTCTGGTACATAAACAGGGGGGAAACCAGATCTTACCCACTTTGTTGAGAAGCTATGAGGGTCTGGCAATGGGCAACAGCCTCAGACTGCTTTCTGATAGCAATGCACATCCCGGGGAAATCCACTGTGATTGTAGACAAATTGAGCAGAGCCATTTTATGGCCACATGAGTGGTCCCTCAGTCAGAAAGTTACAGAAGAGATCTTCTAGAAATAGGGCCAGCCTTGTTGCAATCTATTTGCATCGCTCAACAATGCCAAATACAGCAACTGCCTTGCCCTGATCCCTCCCACAAGGGAGTCACCAAAGGATGCACTTGTTCATGATTGGCCTCCTGGACTTCTTTATGCCTTTCTTCCAATCCCTTTAATTCTCAAATTTTTCCAGAAAGCAAGTTTGTTGGAGACAGTAATCCTGATTGCTCCTTATTGGCCTCATCAAATCTGGTTCCCCTTTCTTCAGCCTCATCTTTGGGATGAACCATGGATTCTGGACCCTGCTCCAGACCTTCTGACTCACCAGTCAGGAGTGATTCATCTACCCTGGACAGTCTTAAACTAACAGCTTGGCTGCTGCAATTCCTCTCATTGCCAGGTTTCCTCTCGTTTCCTTTCCAGTCATACATATTTTATCTTCCCATAAAATGTCTACATGAAAATTGTACAGAAGTAAATGGAAGAGATTTGTTACATGGGCTGTTGATAATCGGACCATTTTTCTGTGCCAATACATTCTATTCTAGAATTTTTGGCAAAATTTTTCAATGAAGGAGCTGCCGCGGCCACTATTAGAGTCCAGTTGGCAGCAATTTCAAATTTCCATGTAGGAGAAAATGGTTCTGGAATTATGTCTCACAGAACTTGTAAGACTTGAAAGGAATCACAGTGATAAGACCTCCACACAAAACTCCAACACCGCCCTGGGATCCGAATTTCATCTTGTCAAACATTATCTGTCCTCCCTTTGAACCATCAGCTACATGTGATTTGAAATACCTATCCTGGAAAATGCTCTTTTTAGTGGCTATTAGTTTGTCCAGAAGAGTTTCAAAATTGCAAGCTTTGTCTGACAAGCCCTCATACCTAGTTTTTCACAAGGGCAGAGTTTCCTTTACGTACTAACCCCTCATTTCTACCAATGGTTGTGTCGGAAAGTAACCTGAACCAATCTACTAAGCTGTCCGTTTTCTTCCCAAACTTCCAAAGTAAAGGAGAATATTCACTGCATCTTCTAGATGTTCATAGACAGTTATGTTTCTACTTGCATAGAACTTCAGAAATTCTGATAATAGAAAATGTCAGCCAGTCACAAAAGTTACCTTATCCAAATGGCTTAAGCAATGCATATCCTACATTTACAATTCTAAGAACAGAGCTCTTCCTAACCCCATTAAAGCTCATTTCATTAGGTCAGTAGACATATCTGCAGCCTTCCAAGCTAGATTACCTTTGGATAATATGTGTGCTGCAGTGACATGGGCAAAACCGCATACCTTTATTGCTCATTACAAAGTGGATTTGGCGTATAGGAGTAGAACCTCTTTTGGTTCTATGTTTCTGAGGAATATACTCCCATGAGCCACCCAAGAGTCAGGTGGCATGGGGATGCGGTCCCATCAGTGAGAATAAAGGCAGGATTGACAACAGCAAATAAAGAAGTTATGTACTTACCATAACATTCCATGTGTTGTCCATCTCGACCTTTATTCTCACAACCCACCCTCCATACCCCCTACCTATACTCCTGAGAGACAGAATAGTAACAATTGGGTATTACAGGATTCTGTAGCCTCAGAAATAGTGTTTTGGTCTCTCTCTCTCTCTCTCTATATATATATATATATATATATATATATATATCTATATATATATATATATATATATATATATATATATATATATATATATATAATTTTTGCTTATACGTGTTGTCAGGGGCAAACAAGACCTGAGGAAGTTAGGGAGTAGTATTATGGGTAAAAAAGGATGCCTATGAGTTTTGCTGAAGACTGCAAGCTTTTGAAATGGCCAAGACGGATCCAATAGATTGGATCCGACCCATCAGTGAGAATAAAGGTTGAGATGGACCACACATGGAACGTTATAGTAAGTACATACCTTCTTTTTTGTGCAGTTTTGCTCATGAGTTCAAAAGTAGTAGTAAGCTAACTGCCCTTGTGGCCATTTTAAGCCTAGCTAATTTCCCTTGATGAGAATTGATCCTGCACCTCTTGTCTGTGAGATAAACACTTAACCATTATGCCATCTCTCAGCCCATGCAGTTATAGAATATTGGTACAACCTCACCTTTAAAAAAAAAAGGTGTGTGTCACTTTGAATGCTATAAGAAGTCTAATCAGAGGGGCTTATTTTGTCTTTTATTTCTGTTATGCATTTTTTCTGTTGTGTACTCATTCATTTAATTTGTGTTATCTTTTATATGTGCATTAATGTATGCCAGGGATTGGGTTTTGTCTTGATAACTGCACACCAAGATGCAAAAGGTGGTAATTAAAAGCGTCTTGTGTGTTAGAGTGCTCCATGCGTGCTGTCTTCATGACATAACACACTTCATATGTTAATGCTTGCATGTTATTTTAGATGGCATGCTTCAGCATTTGCTTTGCTTTGGTATGAATTTTTGTAATTGTATCAGTACTGTTCTATCCCAATGTCGTGACATCTGGTATCTTTGGTGCAATGCACCTTTTAAGACGTGACACATTTCTTACTAAGAACATAGAGCAACGTAAAAGAAAGAAACTCAGGCAGCTCCAATAGTAGGAGCAGTGGGTCCAATAAGAGGATCTGCAGGCGTAGTTGGATATACTACCAGTACGTGTAATTCTATATGAATTGCAGGAGGAGTCAATTCTGGGCACAGTGTGGGTGCTGTCAAGATCACATTTGGCTTGCATCAAAAACTGAAAAAATGCTAACTTCAGGAACTTTAATTATATTCTGACTTAGGAATAGGGTCCATTCCCTTCATGGTGTTAGAAACCCAACAGACTTGGAGAAGTTAAACTGACAGAACACAGAAACAGTAGTGGCAGTGTAGGGTGGCACCATATCAAAGACAATAAAGCACTATCACTGGTGGTTGCACCAGACATGCAGGAGGTAAGTGTGCCAAAGATGGCCATTAAAGTTTACAGTAGCTGCACATACCTGTCACTTCGGTGGTGCCTTAAAAATTATTCAAGCCTAAACAGTCATATTGGTTTAGTTGATTAATGCAAATGATTTTTAATGCTAAATTTCTTAAACATTGTGTTTTCCACACTGCAGTTCAATGGTTATAAGAGACTTGACTCTACGTAGTGCTGCCAGCTTTGGTTCCTTTCATCTAATTCGTCTTCTGTATGATGAGTACATGTTCTACCTGGTAGAGCATCGGGTCGCTCATGCAACTGGTGAAACACCAATAGCTGTGATGGGGGAGGTAAGAAAGTCATTGAAAACTGCAATGCGCTGATATTTTGAATATTGTGTTTCGGCATCAAATGTTTTTAAGCAGTGCCTTACAAAACAAAATTAAAAGATTGTTCTTTGTGAAAGGAAACCATGCTTTAACTTGTTTAACAAAGTAGTAAACTAAGTAATGGCTTGGATAGTAGTAGTTTCTGTATGCCAGAGAGGTCACACGCCCTGAAACCTGATTATTTAAAGCAGAATGCATTTGACAGCTCTGCAAACCATGTGGCATGCATAGTCCAGAGCCCAGGCAACGTGGTTAGAGTCTGCAATTGATGAGGTTAGTTTTTTTTACTACAACTTAAGTGGGGGCAAGCACTTTTTACTAGGCATTTTCAAAAGTTCATCTGTTATACTTGAGGTGGGGAGGGGTCGGGTGAGAAAGCAAGTTATTCTGTTTCATGGAGGTAAAATACATTGAAAAGGTTTGCACTCTTAGTCTAGCATTAATGGCAATCATAGTGATTGTTTGATAAGATGACAAGAGTGTCTAGCCTATCTTCTACCATGTGCTGTGGTGATTGCTCTTCAGGTCACAACTTACAACACCTTTCAACCACTATGATTTTAGCCATAACACTGTGATTCTGGTTCTCATATTTAGCATTCCTTCTAGAATTTTGATGTTCCTCATAAAGTCAACCTGTTTTATAATACATACCTTATTCAATACATAAACTAAGTGTATACAGCAATTCACTACTACTAATTATATATGGTCGAGTATATAAAGTCCTTCTGTTGTGAAAAAAAATAAGAAAGTGATTGTGACATCCCTCCTCTGAGCCAGTAATCAAGGAGCCTGAATCCTCGCCACTGACTCCGGTGAGGGACATTCACTTGGAACAAAGGTAGGTACACACAGTATTTCCAGATGCAGCTGTCTGCACCAAGCACAATTTCCCTTAAAAGCACACAGAGAACACACACACACACACACACACACACACACACACACACACACACACACCTGCGAAAGGCTGGCACAGATTTACTAGATATGCCCCTCTGCCCAGTCTATAATGTAGATACTGCCACCAGGACACTCCAGCCAGCTACTCTAAGGCTGTTACAAGGGTACCCAGTTATACTGAGTGAAATTAATATTAACACAATTGACAATGTTAACCAAATGGCAAGGCTTTCAGGAGCGGCCACAGTGTCACCAAATAAATGAGTACTGTCAAAGGTTAAAATATTCTCTAAAGGACCAGCCACAATGAAAAGTTGAAATATATTTAATAATAAAAGAATATGAAAAATCTAAATATCTATTTACAATAAACACCAGAGTTTCATGACAGGAAATATTAAAATTACACAGATGAATAGATTTACAGAGACACAGAAAAACAGTACTTAACTAATCTCACTATATTTTCCTGACTGATCAAAAGAATTACTGTTCCCTGGTTACTTACCAAGGCAAGAGGAAGTGGGTGAGTGATTTTTGTGTCAGGTTTCAAAAATAGACTGCTCTGAGACTTATGTCTCATCCAATATTAAAACATAATTTCAGTGTTGGATTACAGAATGACATTGCATACATTTGGTCATCTGACTTCTGGTTCCCATACTTACCCCCCTTTACTAGAAACAGAACCACAAACTTGCCCATGTGTGTTACCATACACACAGACAGAGCTTTGTTAAGATGTGTTATAGCAAGGGTAGCAATTAGTTCACTGCTAAGGACAGTACAGTAGGATTCCTAGTCCTTGTTTTCACAGATTTTTCATTTCTGGCTGCAGTTAGAACTGTAAGATACACTCTTTATGGCCTACCAGGTAATTTAATTTCAGACTACTTTTCAAAGTTAGCTAGACTGAGATTAACCTCTTCTCTTCCAGTATCCTCTGGTACAATATTAATTGCAACAGTTGCAATACAGACATACAGGTATATTTATTTTTCTTTTCTGTCCAGCAGGATCCACTGTTGGTACATTTGTTTTTAACACAAGCAAGTTTACAAAAACATTTTCAGCACAAGTATCTGTTCAAATCAGTTACAAGTGACATATAATTCTTTATAAAACTCCAGCTAGCTGTGCTTGCATATGTTACACATCCACTGGCCCTACTTCTCCTGATGTAGCTGGGTAATACCTCACATTTTTACATTTCTTCTCTTTCTAACCCTCTGCTATTAATGCTCATAAGCTGAGAGGCATGCAAGTTAGTGGTGCCACTGTTACAAAAACTACTTTATGAACACTTTCTGCAACTGATAACTCTCTCTGGCATTTGGATACTATCATCTGTTTGAAAATTGCTTTGTGTACTTTTTATAGCTAGTTACATTTATTTGTGTGTGGCATATGGACTTTCCTCAGGAGGTGGACTAAACTGCTCCTTGTTTTCTTGGACAAGAATAAGTACAAGTTCTTCGATTTCTAAACTGCAGATACTAGACTTTGTAAGCCGTGTCTGATTTATGTGCATGAAGTGTTCATGTCAGCTTTTGTTACCTGCTAGAATGCAATCCCCCAAGGAATATGCAGCAATTATATGGCTTTGTCATAGCAGATTATGATTGGGTCTCCAGTCCAAATTGTTATAGGTTCAAGAAACAAATTTCAACAAATTAACTTCATTCCACAGTCGGACAATTTTTTGACATCCATTTCTTGAATCTATAACAACTTGGTTATGATCTTTGAGACCCAGTCGTAATTCTTTGCAGTATATGGAGTTTGAATTTCTCAATGTGCTAGTAGTGACAGAGAGAGGAAGTAAATGTAGGAAAGGATGTTATAGAGCAATGAATACTCGAACAGTTCTTTGTAGAACATAGAGTTTTAGCTGATGCAGTTCACTACAAGTTAACAACAAAACCTAAGTTTAAGAACACAACCTGTTTTATAGCTTTTACAACTATAACACACTACTGCCTCACAGACAGTGGCCAAAAGGAGAAAGTATATTTTTTTCCTATAACAGCTTTTAAAGCTGCTTTTTCTTCCCTCTACTGTTCTGTTGTGCTTGCTGTTTATGATCTAGAGCAAGGCCTAAGTGTGTAAGAGAGGTGAAAGGTGCTTTAAACTTTGTAGTGCATGTAGCATCATGATTATATGCCAATACCAAGGAAAATGCAAGCTTTTAATCAACATTCTGACAAAAAATTTAGTTAAGCTTTTGTTAAGCACAAACACATACAAGGTTTTGTGCTAGGGATAAACAGGAGCTAGTGATAGCTGGCAATGAACAGCAACTGAAGGTAAACATCTCTTAAAAGCTGGTAGAACATCACTTTGCCACACTTAAAATGTGTGACAGAATGAGGAGTGCAACATCTTTTAATGCTCTTTGCGCTTTAGCTGGACGATGTTTCTGCCTGCTCTCTGTTTCATTTCATATTAAGTTCTGGAAACATTTAACACCAGTAGATACCACCTCATGAGAGGTCATCGTTATTGTACTGTTCCACTTTAAACCATGTCTCAAAGTAATGGTTTTGTTTACTGAACCAAATCAATTAAAAATAAATGCCAGTAAACCACAATGTGCTACTGCAGTTTTTTCTGTAACTGGTAATAGATGGAGCAGATAAAGTTCCATGCACTGCAAAGAATTATGATCAGGTTTTACTAACCACAACTCTTTATTACATGTTATTGACATGGATGCCAAGATTCATCTCTCTGACTTTGCTCTTGAAATTAATTTCTTGCTATACATGTCCTGAATGCATAGGTTTATTATGATTGGAGACACGAACATAATCCTGTGTTAAGCACATTTCTTAGATCAGAAAAGTGCTTAAAAGTTATTTTTCTCTTTATTTTAAAGCAGTATGTACTTATTATGTCGTAAATATTTTATTTGGGTTTCCTTATTTCCTGCACGATTCCATATTTACTGTAGTTATGATGACCTATGGGGCTTGACCTTAAAAAAAAAAAAAAAAAAAGAGAGAGATATTTCAGAAAACTTGCCAGAATGCATATATGTCCTGCTTCAGCCCAAGTGGTTCCATGAAAACATGTATTATGTATGATGTGTCTTCATTTCACTCAACTATGCCTGATATCACTGAAACTGACACTTCATGTAAAACAACTGTATCTTTCCTAGTGTTAAACTTTTGTTCCCAACATAACTGTTTTATAAGAGTAAGCATATAAAAGCAATGTTTGGACACCGCGTGTACTATATTTTTATGACTGCAATTTTTCCGTCCAAGTTCCTTCAGGTGATATTCAGGCATACCCGTTTGCTTTGCACAGCCTGTGTAAAAAATGTTGTAAACACGTTACACAAGTATATGGATGAACAGGGTTAGGGGTCTAGCTCAAAACATGATCAAATGGCTCCTGAGTTGTGTAGGAGTGAAGGCGACCATCTGATGGACTATGTAGGAAATTAGTATGACTATTAGCATTATGGAAGGTACTGCAGCTATGATTGCTTAAATGCATTTGCAGCACCTTTTTAAGATGAAATTTAAGTAATAACTTTCAGATGTTTATGCACTGTTTTTTAAAATGGATTTTAGTGTGAAGAAAAACAGACGCCTGCTTCAGGTGTTCTTACTTTCCTTCCTAAATTTGCTAGCTAAGTGTAAACTTCATTTTTCTTGTCCTTAATTATTTCACGTGATCATGACTTGATTTACTGTGGCAGTTTTGCTCAAACCCTTGTCTACTTTAAAGTTCATCTATGTAGTCTCTCTTTTTTTAATGGATTTGGTTCAGTAAACAAAAATGTTTGAGACATGGTTCAAGGTAGAACAATACAGTAAAGCTGACCGTTGACCTGGTGGTACCTATTGTGGGTAAGTGTTTTGAAAACTTAATGTAAAATTCATGAGCTGGTTTGTAGTATACATAAGGAAAAAACAATCAAGGTGGAGATACCACCTTGATGGGTGTTTTATGCCCACTGCTGCAGTTGTAGTGGGAGGAAAGTATTGATGACCTTCCATATCATTGGTGCAGTATTCTTCAGCCTAGGGATGCTCCTGCCAAGAATAGCCGAATGTCTGGCCAGTATACCAAAGCTGTCAGCACCATACATCACACATTTGTTCCCCATGAAAATGTAGGGCATAAAGGTGACATACGGACGTAAACACTCCGAACTTCTTGCTGCCAGTTCAAGCGCCATTATAGCATGTTGGTGGCCCTTCTGCTGTGCTAGTTACCAAGCCATTTTTAGGACTTCTGTTGTACTATTGTCTGGTATTGTTTGTCATCCAGAATGTCAGTATGGGAGGCAATTACCTATAAAGACCATCACAACCAGGGTCTTTATTTGCTTGGGTGCTTTTCATGACCATACACAGTGCTCCATCTGCCAAGTATTTATGCCTAATACCCTACATAGGTGCGTCTCCTCTTTGTCCGTTTGTCTTGAGAGCCAATGACTTGAGCTGTAGGCTCAAGGTGCTACCAGTGCTTGGTTCAGATTCCTTTGCTGTGACCCCATTGGAGGCTGGCATGGATCCAAATTCTCACACAGTCTTGGATGATTTTTCAACATCTGCACCCAACATTTAGGGTGAACCTCAGCTAATTATTACTGAGGGGATTCCTCAGATTTTAGTGAGGGAGGAAAGTACTACCACCGTTATAGACTTGCATCAGGTGTCTGAACCTCCAAGGGTTTTTCAGGTGGACGTCCTGCAGAAAAAGAAATCGAGGACTAAGTATATTTCCCCTTGTTGTCAAGGATCCCCAGCATGTATGGCAGGATTTCACTCTGGGTTTGTTTAATGCTTTAATGGCCTTGAAGCCTCCTCAGGGGGTGTTTGCCCTGCCCCCCCCCCCATCTTCCACTTCTGTCAAGAGGACTAGAGAATTGGATTGCTTGGATGATTTGGATTCTGGGAAAGAATCTCTCCCAAATTCCTTCTTCCCTGGACTGTGGTTTGGAGGAAGAGAATTCCTTGAGTCCAGATTCCCCCTTAGAAGAGTTGTCCTTTGGGGTTAATATTTCCGGCATGATGGATTATTTTAAGTGAGACTGTGCCCAGGTCTTTGACATTCGAAAGAGGTATTTATGAAGTCTCCCAAACCATCAGCAGTCACTCCTGTTCTGGATGCTCTTTTGGATACTTTTCTGCAGCCTCTGTATCTCCTGACTCTCAGCCATCTGCACCAAAGAAACCCGATATATTTTTCAAGGTGCCTGATGACTGCAAATTTCTTTAAGTGCTCTTCTGTTGATCCTTCAGTGGTATCAGTTTCTTCTGACAAGCCTTCTAAGTAGTTACCATCTGCTAAGCTCCTTCCTTCTGATAAGGATAGACAAGCTCATCACATACTCCCTCAAAACCTACACCACTAAAGCACACACACATAAAAACACAAAACACACACCTACATAGGTGGAGGCTCTCAATAAAAATATGCCCAAGCAACAGGGAACTCTGAAACAGAAACACAAGCAACCTCCACCTCCCCAACACAACCCAAATGACACATAGCCGACAAACTCAGTGCGCTACTCAACCACAGCCCATAAGGCATAACAACGTACCCAACACATTAGTCATAGGTGACTCTATAGTCTGGCACACTGATGTTCCACTCACCAGGCTAAACAAGGAGAAAGTTACTATTAGCTGCCTATCGGGTGCCAGGATCCTCCACATAACACACGCACTCAGGTCACTCCACAACAAGTACAAATGTGACTCATTGTCCATGTTGATGTGAATTACCCGAGATGTACCTCCCTGGATTACATGAAAAGAGACCTGAAGGAGCTGTCCGATCTTGTAGCCCAGGCAGGTTTGACCCTAGCTCTGAGTAGCATCCTGCCATCACCCAGAATGATACCACAGTACAAGGACAAAATGATTGACTTCAACAATTGTCTAAGCTTCTGGTGTCATTCTAAGGATATCCAGTATCTGTCTGCCTGGGATGACATGATCGACAGACCATGATGCTTTGCCAGAGATGGCCTGCACCTGTCACCCTTGGGATTCCGGATACTGGCTAAGGCTCTTGCCACCCCCTATAGTGCCTTTTTTAGGCAAGGTTCAAATGACAAGTTCACCACCGTAATGGGTACAAGCAATCAAAATCTGAGGGTAGTGCTACTCAGTGCCAGAAGTCTAAACCTCAAAATGCACTCACTCAAGGCACTCCTTAAAATGGAGAACATCGACATCTGTGCAGTGACAGAGACCTGGTTCAATGCTCCAGAGAGAACCCCTGCATTACCAGGCTATAATTCATACCACACCTTTCAGCCAACTAACCTGGACCGAAACACTAAAGGCAGAGGCGTGTCCATATTCATTAAGGATATCTACACCTCCAGGCTTAGGTGCTCAGCATAATGCATTTGAGATTATCCAAGTGCAACTAACTCTGGGCAAGACCACAATCCAAATTGTAGCTTGCTACAGATCCCCCACCATGCCCCAGGATTCCCACTCCTCATTCCTTGATACACTGAAAAATATTAGGGTACAACCTAACACCCTAATAATGGGCGATTCCAACTACCCCACCATTAAATGGGAAAACTACTCATGTACCAACTCCTTTTTTGCTCAATGTTTTCTGGAATTCATAAATTCCAATGCCTTTGATCAACTTATCCACACCCCCCATCAGGGGCAGCAATATCCTGGACCTGGTCATTTCCAACATGGGCAATCAGTGTTCCACACCAGAGGTCAATTCCTCGTTGGTCAGATCTGACCACAAGTTAATCACCCAAGATATCCACATCCCGGCCCCATCCCCCATTAGGGAAACCACTGTAAAAATATTTTCTCCAAAGCCAACTTCACCCTTCTTAAGACAGAAGTGGCAAACTTCACGACACCCATGCAGACGGACAATAGAGGTACGACTGCTGAATCCTACACAAATGCACTTTATATGCACTTACACGAGTGCATGGGTCATGCAATCCCTAACAGAACCAAGATGCTATCTTCCAAAAAAAGGAAGCCAATCTGCTGGTCCTCTGCCATAAACAAGCTCTACAACAGAAGAAAGAAACTGTTGCAAAAAAGAGTAAAATCCCATGATTGGAGGAACTCCCTGGTCAAACTCAGTAAGAAGCTGAGATCCCTCATAAAATCCTCCAGAGCTAGTTACAAAAACAAAACGCCACTGATTCTAAAGACAACCACAAAGCATTCTATAGCTAGGTCAAGAATCTCAATGGCAAAACTCAGATCTGCTCTGAGTTACAGTATAATGGCACTAAATATACAGAACCAACTGATATTGCCAACATCCTGGCAGATAGGTTCAGTGCTAACTTTACCCCCCGTCTCACCCCCTAAAGGGCCCATCTCTATACCAGAAGAATGCAAAATCCCTGTAATCAAGGCTGCACAGATAAAAAAACATTCTCCAAAGCCAAGAACACAGCATCCATGGGACCTGACAACATCCCAGGCTGCATTCTACATGAACTACAGAACGAACTGGCACCCCCACCTAATTACCATGTTCAATCATAGCCTTACCTTAGGCTTTGTGCTCACTGAATGGCACACAGCGATGGTTATCGCACTCCACAAAGGGGGAGCCACTATGGATCCCCAGGGAGCCACCGCCCCATTAGCCTGACGAGCCTGGACTGCAAGGCTATGGAACATATCATCATGGAATTTATAAACAATGACATTGGTAATCTCCAAACTCTAGACCCCACCCAGTTTGGCTTTGTAAAAGGCTGATCATGTCTCCTAAACCTGATAGACTTTTTTGAAGCAGTCACCAAAGCCATAGATGAGGTGTTCACACGGCCTATCTAGATCTCGCAAAGGCTTTCGACACCATCCCCCACTCTGGAATTATAGATAAACCCACTAAACTAGGTAGAAATCCCTGTGTCACAAGATGGGTTGCCAACTGGCTTACGGACAGAACCCACACTGTGGAAGTAGCAGACTCCAAATCCGACTTCAGACCAGTGACAAGTGGAGTACCACAGGGTTCAGTCCTGGGTCCTCTCCTGTTTGGTATCTACTTCTCTGAAGTCCAGCCTAACACAGAAGGTCTTTGGCTAACGAAGTAAGCAGATGACTGCAAACTAGGAGCCATAATCGAAACTCCTAATGATATGGACATCCTACAAAAGGGCCCACTGAGACAGATGCCTGGTGTCAAAGCCATGGCCTCAAGCTCAGTGCCAAAAAGTGCATTGTCATCCCTTTTGGTAAAAACTCTGTACCCATTGAACTACCACATAGGCGGTAGTCTACTTAACACTGAAAGTGTGATGAGACCTTGGGACACAGGTGGACAGTTGTCTCTCCTTTGATAATCATAGTGCCACAGTAGTCAGGAACTCCTCCTATATGGCACGCCTCATCACAAAAGGTTTCTCATTCAGGAAAAAAGAGGTCATTGTTCCCCTCTACTCATCACTCAGACCCATTATAGAACACAGCACCCCTTTCGCTATGTACTTCTCAAGACATCTACAACAACTGGAAAGGCTGCAGAAATACCTCACAAAGAGGATTACCAGCCTCAAACAGATGCCCTATGCTGTCTTAGAAAACCACAGCTTTACTCCATCGCATATTGCCTACTCAGAGGTGATCTCTGCCTAACATACAAAGCTATGTCAAACCCAGAGCTGTTGGACATGCTCCACCTAAAGAAATCCCTCCGAATTACATGCTCTAGGGACCTAAACCTTGTCACCACAATAAACAGAACATGTTGGAGAGATATATTCTTGTCCCAGAGACTTCCTATACTCTGGAACAAACTACCTATCAATATCAAACAAAGCTCCTCATTAGCACTCTTCAAGAAAAACTTGGTGATTGGATGGGAGATAGGAAATTCACCCCAAGGATCACTTCTGTGGCTCTGCTCGACAGGGGCACAGGAAAATATTTTTCTTGGTGGCAAAAGCCAGGGTACCTTTTTGGCTAGGCTTATATAGGCCCTAGGGCCAATAGCCTAGTACCTACCTATGAAGAAAGTTTATACTGCTGCTCCCCTGTCCTTTAGAACTATTAACTACCAGAATCATATGACCAGGTATGTTTTGGCCTTCCTTTTCCAAGTTTCTATGGTGGTATCTGATCTTCCTGATTCTGAAGGGAAGTCTTCTGCCCTTTTTTATTAGTCTTTTCAAGTTGCCCACCACTCTTTAAAATGCAGCTATGATGCTGCTGATGCCTTTTCCAGAGCTGCTGCCTTTAGTTCAGTGATGAGGAGTTATTCCGGGCTACATCTTCAGGCTTTGCCTGATGATATCAAGGCCAGATGTTCCTCTGGATAAAAAGTCTTTCTGGGAATGCTGCTGCTGACTTTTTAAGTCTGTCCAGGGTAAGGGTTAAGGCCTTGCAGGAACTTAAATATTTTTTTTTTGTTTCCCCTGTTCCGATGTTTCAGAGGAAGTATCCCTTCTAAGTCTGCTTTTGTTCATAGACAGACTAACCCTACTCCTAAGGGTAAAAAGGGTTCTACATGTGTTCCTCCTTACAAGTCTACTGAGACTCCATCCTCCCAGAAACAATCTTTCAGAATAAACCTGGTTCTGTTGATGTTTTGCTTTCCCTTCGCCTCAGCCAGGTCTGCTTGTTTCTTCACCTTTCATTGTCTCTTCCAAAGTGACATTAGATCATCTCAGATTTCTGTGTTCTGTTTGTCATCCATCAGGGTTATTTCATGGTTTGGAAGTCCCTTCCTCCCTTTTCAGGGATTCCTCAACCTCCTAGAAAACAGCTTGCTCATTCCTGGAGGTTCTGCAATCTCTTTTGGATCAGGGCACCATTCAGCTTGTTTCTCCCACCCAGATGGGGTAGAGGTTTTACTCTAGGTTGTTTTTGGTTCCATGGAACGGTGGTACATGGAGACCAACTCTGGATCTTTCCCTGCTCAACACCTTTTCTCAAAATCCTTTCTTTTAGGAAGTTGTCCCTTCAGACATTGTTTCCTCTTCTTCTTTCCCCAGACCTTTCTAAAGGATGCATACCTTCACATCCCCATTTGTCCTCTTTTCAAGACATTTTTACATTTCTGTTTCTTCCATGTATTTTAATTTCTCTGCTTTGCCCTTTGGCCTTTCTACTTTCCCAAGGGTATTCACCAAATTCCTCGCTCCTGTCATTGCTTTTTGCAGGCTTCGAGGTGTACAGATCTTTCCCTAGCAAGACAATCTGCTTTTTCAAGCTCCTTCTCCCAGCAATCTGCTACATGATCTCCAGTTCACAGCTTGTCTTTTGCACAGTCCGAGGCTCACCTCCAGAAATAAGCTCTGGTGGCTTCCCAGGATAATTTTTTCCTCAGATGCAGGCTTCAGAAAATTCCCATGCTGACATCTCTTCTTGTCCCAAAAGCTCTGTCTCTAACAACCCATTTCTAGTTTCTTCTTCCTCTGTCATGGCCAAGGAGTTTCTCAGGGTTGTGGGATTTATGGCTTCCACCATTTCCAGGCTTCCTGTTGCCAGGTTCCAGATGAGGAAATTTCAGAACTACTTGACTTCAGCATTGCCACCCACTGGAGTTCCTTGTCCCTTTTCTTCCCTGTCTCAATCTTCAGTGGTGGATTCATCAACTCTCTCTCAATTCAGGATTCCTTTTCAGGCTCCACTTCCCTCTCAGGAGCTTTTTACAGACACTTTAAACAGGGGATGTGGTGTCTCTTGTGGCTTTTTAAGGGTACAACACCACAGTGATGTGGTACATCAACAAGTAGAGGGGCATGAGGGAGGTTCTGTCTCTTTTGCAGACAGGCTCTTCAGGTCTGAGATCTAGCTATCCCGTAACAATTTGACTCTTCAGGCTGTTTACATTCCTTCAGAACACAATCTAATGGTAGATTCTTTGAGCAGGTTCAGAACACAAGCTCATGAATGGATGCTTCACAGAGATGTGTTCTCAGACATTGTCCATCGGTGGGGTACTCTTGTGGTAGATCTCTTCACCTCTTCTGTGAACAGACAACTTCCTCTATTCTGTCCCAGGCTCTCAAGTCCTCTGACTTGGAAAGTGGATGCCCTGTCTTTTCCTTGGAAGGGGATGTTTCTGTATGGTTTCCCACCCCTTCCTTTGTTATCATGAGTTCTTCACAAGATCAGGCAGGACTCTCCTAAAATCTTGCCGGTGACGGCCTTTTGGCCCAGACAGCATTGGTTCCCCCTTCTCGCTCACATGGCCAGGGGTAATTAGCACAAGTTACCGCACTGGGTGGATCTCCTCACATAAGACAAGGGATCTCTGGTCAGTCCTCACCTGTCTACTCTTCATCTGACACTGTGGGTGATAAGAGTTTTGACTCCTTTTAGGCGTTTCTTTTCTGAGGATGTGCTCTGGGTTCTGTAGGTGGCCAGAAACCCCCTACCAGAAAATCCTATATGTCCAGCTGGAAGAGATTTTCTGTCTTGTGCCTCTCACCAACAGGATCTGTATCTGTGGAGGTTCCTCTGATTCTCTATTATTTGTGTGCTCTGCACCATGCTAAAGTTGGTTAAGGCTCACCTGTCACAATTTCTGCTTGTCTGCCTTTGAATCCTCCACTGTCCTCTGATTTGAGGTCAAGCAATTCATTAAAGGCATCCTTCATTACAGGCCTCCCTGGAAGCCTATTCCTCCTTTTTGGGACTTTAGTTTTGTACTTGAAAAATTGACCAAGGCTCCTTTTGAGCCTTCTTATTCTTCAGCTTCCTTGCAACATTATAATTGGAAGACTGTTTTCCTTTTGGTGCTTTTTTTCAGCCAAGAGAGTGTCTGAGCTTCATGCCCTCATGGCTATTCGTCCTTTTTCAGTTTTTCATACAGACAGGGTGTCTC
This sequence comes from Protopterus annectens, assembly GCF_019279795.1. Classification (NCBI taxonomy): domain Eukaryota; kingdom Metazoa; phylum Chordata; order Ceratodontiformes; family Protopteridae; genus Protopterus; species Protopterus annectens. Next base: position 184,642,778 of record NC_056747.1, on the reverse strand, counting down.
TTCATACTAATCTTTCTTTTATGCTTAAGGTAGTCAGAGTTGTCCCTTAATCAGCCTATTTATCTTCCTACCTTTTTTCCTTCTCTGCAGTCTGCCAGTGAGAAGGTTCTTCACATATTGGATTTGCATAGTCATCTGGGACATTATTTCTAGAGCATTTCTCCCCGGGCCTCCGCTGAAAACAGGAACTATGGAACCTAGTCGGACTTTCCCGGTCAACAAATGTTAAATAAAAAAAATAAATAAATAAAAAATTTAGATAAAACTAAAGTTATTCACAGATCTGAGCAGCTTTTTGTTTCTTTCCATCGCAGGAGTTTGGGTTTGGCTGCTTCTAGGCAAACCATCTCCTCCTGAATTTCTAAGGCATTTCTTTTATTCTTTTCATGACAAATGTTTTTCCTCAGTTGTAAAGGCACATTTTACTAGTTGCCTCCTCTGCTGCCTTATTCAAGGGTCTGGATACCAGTTAAATCCTTGAAGCTGCTACTTGGTCCTCTGTTCATACTTTCACTAAACATTACAAGTTGGATGTTATTTCCAGGGCCAGAGCAGGCTTTGCCAGAGCTGTTATGCATAGGTTTGTTGAGAGTTCCTCTGTGCCTTCCTCCTCCCAGGCTACCTCTTGAGCTGTACACTCTCCCTTAGGTGAAGAATACTGCTTCAGTGACATGGAAAGACATAGTACAGTTGTTTGAAAGCTTACCATAAGTCGACATACTTCTCTTCACTGACTACTCGCTCACTCTTCACTCTTTCCCCCCTCTGTCCTGACTCCTGTCTTATGTTTTATTTCCTTTCTGAACAAGGTGCCTTATTTCTTTTCTTTCCTTTTTACTTTATTTTTTCCTTCTGGACACACATGTTCCTCTTTGTCCCTGAAGATATCTTGTTCTTCCTGGGGCTGTTTCAGTTCTGAGTGTTTACATACATACGTCACATTTATGCCCTAAGTTTTGCGTAGGGAGCATATGTGTGATATGTGGTGCCTACAAGAGCTGAAGGCTGCCAGATGTTGGGCTAGCCTTGGCATGAGACCACTTAGGTGAAGAATACTGCAACAGTGAAGAGAAGGACTGTTATAGGTTCATAAGTATTTACTAGGCTAACGGCCACAAGGGCTTTTTTAAGCCTAGCCATGCATTCCATTTCTCTGACAAGTTCTAATACCCTTGATAAGTGTAAGCATGGGCCTGGGAGATGAACCAATTACAATTAAATTAATGCTGTCTGGGCCAAAAGGTTACCTTTTTCCATTAGACATAGGTGCCAAACCAGGAATTAATTTCTGGTTTCCCATCCAGTTGTCCAAGTTGCACTTGAATTGGGTTAGGGAGGAACTCTACTTCACATGGATGGGGGAACCTGTTCCATAGACGGGATGGTCTCTGGGATACATACCTATCTCTCCAGCAGGTCCTATTTATATCACAGGCAAGGTTTAAATCTTTAGAATGGGTAATTCTGGTATTTGTTTTATGGATTATGCAGGAGGTCCATCAGAGTGGGGTCTGACAGTGCCCTGTATGCCAGGCAAAGATCTCCCCTCAAAAGCCTGTAGGAGACAGAATACAGGGATAGGGCCTTGAGGTGGTCTGCATAGGACATATTACTTACTCCCTGTATACTTTTAGTAAAGAACCTCTGTGGATGTTTCAGTTGTTGGATATGCCTGGTTAGGTACATATCAAAGGGGGCACTGTACTCAATGATAGGTCTGATAAATGCTGAATACAGTGGAACAGTGACTTCCTTGGACTTAGATGCCATATCTTTGTTTATAAGTTGCGCAACATAGAATGATTTCCTCACCACTGTAGACCTGTGATGATCAAAGGCTAGATTGCTCTCTGTGTGTGCCTTTAAGTCCCTGGCTTCTGGGTCAACTCTAAGGGGTGTGTTGTCAATGTGATAGTTACCAGGGATGGATGACTTCCCAATGGATACTGTTATGCATTTCCTGGCTTTTAGTTTTAGTCCTTGGCTCTAACACCAGTTGATTGTCTGTGTCAGCCCCACCTGGAGAACATTTGTATCAGTGTGAGATTCAGTGACAGCTCCTAATTTACAATCATCTGCAAATTTGGTCAGCCAGAGGCCACTGACATTGGCCTTGACTTCTCAGAATAAATGCCAAAAAAGAGCAGTCCAAGGACTGATCTCTGAGGGACTGCACTTGTAACTGGCCTCTTTGTAGAGGTGGACTCCCCAGTTCTAATTTCCTGGGTCCTGTCTGAGCCAGTTGGCTATCCACTGAGTGACATATGGGTTTGTACCTAACCTTTTGTGTTCGTCAACAATGCTTGAGTGGGGTATTGTGTCAAATGCCTTGGCCGTTAAGGTAGGCAGTGTGAACAATTTTGTCCGCATCCATTGCTATGGTGACCTTCTCAAAGAAGACCACCAGGTTGGGTCCAATGTCTGCAGGTTTACTACATCTCTCTTGATCATCTCCATCATAATTCTTTACATGGCTTTACATATAAGACTAGTGAGACTTATGGGTCTGTATCCAGGGTCTGTAGGTGGCCCACCTTTGTGCAGAGGGATTACTGTTGCCTTCCTCCATTCATGAGGCACGAAGCCTGTTTGGAGGCTACAGTTAATTAGTAATTCCAGAGGCCCTGGTAGGTCATGTTTCATTCAATTTAGAAGGCTTCCTAGGTTATTGTCTGGGCCCACTGATGCAGTGTTCTTGGTCTTAGAGACAGCGTTAAGGACCCGTTCCCTAGTGATAGAAGGGGAGTTGTATTTGATGATATTTCCTGAGGGAAGGTTGAGTGGGACAGAGGTGTAAGGTTGGAGCTGAATTTATCAGCGTGGGGGTTTATTATATTGTCTGGCTCAGTATAAGTGGCTCCATTTACAATGAACTCTGCACACAGTTGTGTATTGCCTTTGAGGTTGTGGACATAGCTAAAGAGTGTTTTGTGGTTGCCCTTGGCCTGGGAGGCCAAATTTACCTCAATTTTGGCTTTGGTAGACTTTGAGCTCTGAGCTGTTTGTTTAGTTTGAGGGTGCTTTTATTCTGCTGGGTGCTGCACCTCCTAATTTTTGCCATGATTTTCTTCCTCCTGGTACATCCAATTTATGATTCCACCAGGGTGGCTTGTTTTTTGAGTTAGTTTTGTACTTCTTCCTGGTGGGTACAGCTGCTTCTATGCAGCTATTAACATGCTTGTACAGGGTTTCTGTGAACAGTTCTGCATAGACAGAAGTGGTCTCAGGGTTTATGGGGGCTTGAAATTTTGCCCGGTTCTCACTTAGTAGGAGCCATACCTCCCCACCATCCCGCATTACTCTGTTTTTACTGAGTTTTGGGGTCTAAATAATGGGGAGCCATGATTCCCAAGTGGTACTCCTTCATTTCTGAGTAATTTTGTCTGCTTTCTGAGCTGACATCATCATGTGTGGGATGACATTAGCTCTGTCGGGGCTTCCAGCCTGTCTGAATTGAGCTTGCATTCCGGCTGTTCAAACGGGGAGCGGGAAAACCTTATCTTCTGGCTGCACTTAAGTTGCAAGCTGTTATTTTGTGTGATCAGAATGCTGCTTGCGATATACAGAGTTTGCATTCCGGCTGTTCATGGCCATTATTGAACAGAAGGACTCACTGCTGCATTTTGAACTGAATGCTGCTTTCAATACAGAGCTTGCATTCCAGGTGTTCATGGCCGTTACTGAACAGAAATGACTCACTGCTGCATTTTCTCAGATTTCTGGCCGGCTCCTGGCTTGACATGACTGCTGTGATGTTCAGAAGGGTAGGATTCCTAGTTTTTCAGAAGGGTGTGTGTGTGTGTGTGTGTGTGTGTGTGTGTGTGTGTGTGTGTGTGTGTGTGTGTGTGTGTGTGTGTGTGTGAGAAAATGCCCCAATTTTAATACACCTGGTGGCTAGAGGTACTTAGGCTCAAACCCTGTACTTCGGTACAAGGTAAAAAGAGCCTAAAGTCCATAGCCACCATCACTTGTGAATTTATGCCTCATATTTTTTATCTTTTCCTCATAAAATCTGTGGTTTTCAGGATTTTTGTGGCAAAGAAGTCACTGAATGGTTGAATTCACTAAACAATGGCAGGAATTTGAATTTCAGACTTCATATTCTTCAGAAAATAAATGGTAAGACAAAACCTTTTATTCTAGCAATTTTTTAAGTTGATAAGTATTTGAAATTTGTCCCTATTTTTGGACTGCATTCCCCCATTATTGGCTTTGTCCATGTTTTTTGTGCTATGAGGTTGAGAGCTATAGTGAGAAGTGAGAACTGAATTCTATATTACCCCATTACTGGCTTTGTCCAGGTATTTCTGCAAAGAGTTTGAGAGCTCTGATGAGAAGTAAGAACTGAATTCATGAAACGATAGCCATTTAAGTTTCAGTCTTCCTATCTTACAGGAAACTGCTGATATGGCATAGCGGTATGTTGCTCTGACTGTAGTACACAGGGTCCTGGGTTCAAGACTTGGCAGTGAAATGCATGGTGGTAACACAACATTTTATTCTAGCAACTTTCCAAAATTATACAAGCAGTGTTTAAAATGTGTCCCTGGTTTTTGGCCTTTTGTCCCCCCCCCCAAAAAAAAAAAATGAAATTGCAAATAAGTGCAAGAAGCTGTGCAAGATGCGTATGGCTTACACTACTGTTATATATATATATATATATATATATATATATATATATATATATATATATATATATATATATTGTGTATATATAAATATTAGGGTCTATATTAGAACACAATTTCACAATTTCAAATGTTCTAACATCGACCCCTTTTCAGCGAACGCTGACAACATCGAACATACAGAACAGCAAATTTTTTCGTAGGGAAAAAATTTGCTGTTCCAAAACATGTACACACAACACAAGCACACCAAACAAACCGCAAGCCACACACATGCACCTAAAGTCTTACAGCTAACCCTACACTAAACTGTACAAACACCACTAACTATCCACTTACCTTAACCCAAACCCTAAGGTCTGTCACTGTCGCACACTCACCTCACCCGCGCCCTAACTCACCTAACCCACCCTAACGTCCACACAATCGCACACATACCTAACCAGTGCCCTAACTCACCTAACCCGACCAAACCCTCACGTCCACACAATCGCACACATACTAACCCGCGCCCTAACCCTAACTCATCTAACCCGCCCTAACCCTCATGTCCACACAATCGCACACATACCTAACCCTAGCTCACCTAACCCGTGCCCAATCGCACACTTACCTGAACCCGACCCATAACTTTCCACCACAGCGCTGAAAATAGCAAAATGACAGAAATGGACAACCAAATTCTTTCCCTAAGAAAAAATTTGGTTTTCTGTCATTTCAATATTTTCAGCGTTTGCTGAATAGAGGTCGATATCAGAACATTTGAAATTGTAAAATTTTGATGTTCTAATATAGACCCATATTTTATATATATAATATATATATATATATATGTATGTATATTGTGTGGGTGTGGAAATGTTCTGAATTAGGCAGTTAGTTTTGGCATTATTGGTTCATGTATTTTGTTTCATTGCCTAATGGAAAAAATGTTCAAACAATAATTTTAAAATTTACTCTTAACAAGTGTGCTGTATTGTACAAGGAATATAATTTAATAAAGTCAGGAAGGTGTATCAAAGAACACGTTTATGTTTCTTGTTTTTGTGTGCAAGTGGCCATTGATTTGAAAACAGCCCAAAGGTAATCTTTATCCACCACTGGCTAGATGCATTTTCTTTGTATGTGCTGTGGGTTTCAATGCTGTTTCAATGAATGTGAGTTTCAAGGGCAGAGAAGTTTTAATGCCAAGTCTTTTTTCATTGTGAGACAGTATTTCTTTGTTTAATTAGCAGATGTCTAGTAATGTTTGTGCATTGTGCTAAAAAATGTAAAAATAAAATACAAATCATTGTAGAAGTAAAGCAGTATGCACACATTAGTGTTTATGGGGGCGAAGTAGACAGGTAATGGGACATTGGATGGCTGCAGAGGGACTCTGGTATCATATTTTGGTTGATTGTTCTTCAATTTGTGTTTGAAAATGGGTTACATAGTTATGTATACAAATTTTGTTAATTATTATACAGATTTGTACCTATTTCTTTGGGCCTTGTCCAGATTTTTGATGTTTCCAGGTTGAGAGGTATGGTAGGAGGTTAACCTTAGAATAGTTCCTGAATATTCCCGGTTTAGCTGGGGGGTCCAGGTTTTATTTTTGCTTCAAATGAGACCATTTTGTGGTCTGACCTTACCAGGGAAGGCATTACAGTAGGGGGCGTGCAGCAGTCTCCCTTATTAATGAGGACCAGATTCAGTATTGTTGCATCCCTGGTTGGTGTATTGACTATCTGGTCCAGGGATTTTGTGTTTACAAAATCCAGGAATCTCTGTACATGTATGTTTGGTGTTGTTACAGATTCCCAGTTAATAGTGGAGTAATTAAAGTCACCTATTAATGTGTTATTGGGTTGTATGGTTAGTGTTTCTAATAAGTTTAAATACATGGTATGGGTTTCCTGGGTCATAAAGGAGGACCTGTAGCTTGCAAGGAAACATTGGATTTTACCTTTTGTAAGATCTTACACAACTGTACTTTCTCTACAGATATAGATATGTTTGGACTTGTTTCAGGAAAGTGTGATATCTCTTTGGAGTCACACACACTATGGTTTTGTGTTGGGACAAATGCTGTTTTTATCTCATGAGGTTCTCTTTTGATTTTCCATAGCCTTCAACATCTCCCATCACTTGTGTTTCTATGTAGCCGTTATTTTTTCTGATGCCCACTTTCCTTTTCAGGGTTGCAGGTAACTAAAGCCTCTCCAAGCAGGCCACATGTGTAAGGCAGGGATGGCAATCCATTGCAGGACATAAGGTATGCGTGCACTCACACACAAAAGGGCAACTTGGAGGATTTCCAGTTCACTTACTGACATTCTTTTGTGATGTGGAACAAAACTATTAAAAACCTGCTTGAGCACAGGTTGAACATGTAAACTCAGCAAGAAGGCTACTTAGTTGCAAGTCTAACTGGAGAACCATGTGATGTGAGGCAGTGCACTACTACTGTGTTGTGTGTGTGTAAAGCAAGTGGCCATTCTGAAATTTGAAAAAGTCAATGTGTTGGGAGGATGGGACAGACCTGTTAAGAGCTTTTATGAGTTCACTAATAGTTTCTGCAGTATCTGCGATGCCTGACCCATGAAGTAATTTGGCAGGATGTCAGTGAGACTAATCATTTTGTTTTGGGTGTACCATTAATCAGTAGAGTATCAGCTAGGTTGGCAAGGATTTCATATGCCATGGATAACCTTCTTTCCATGGGCGAGTTCTTTGGGGACTACTGGTGTTTTTTTTATGAGTTTCTGGCCTTAATATGCAGTCATTCAGAACTCTGAAAACCCTGCCTTTGGCATGCATTACAGGAAGCATGCAAAGTAAAGTATGAGCTGAAGTCAAGTGCCATTGAATGCTGAAGCCAGTCGGGAAGGAGGAGAGCAAAATACCGAAATGGGGCAAGGCAACAGACTGCTGTGGTTTTCTTTGTGGGTTGAAACGAACAGCAGTGAACAGGACCCCAGTACTTATTCCCGTAATGATGGAGACTAAGGTTGCTCAGGATTTACATGTTGGCAGTAGGGAGTCTTTTAGTATCTAATGGATTGCCAAGGAAATAGGAAAAAATAATTTTACCTTCAAACAAAAAGGGGAGACTGTTGGAGAAAGAGATTGGGGTAGTAGCACTAAATGAAGTGCAACACAGTGTTTGACTCTTATGAGGCTGCCAGCCTAGCTATCTGGAATTTTGTAAATAATCGTATGTCATTTGTGAATATTATGATCCCTAAGATTGTCTTACAAATTAAGAGAACTCTATTTTATGTGGATATTAAACTACTGGTGCAAAAGTGTGTGTTGAACTGTATGTTATGTACTGAGCTACAAGAATGTAACCACAACATACCCTACTGGAAAAAAACAGAAATGTATATAAACTATATTAATAGCAGAAGTTGGAACATACAGATTTAACTTGCAAAGCTTCAGGAAAATAAGTTAAGTGTTTTACGATGTGCTATAAAAAAGTTAGATGTTAAGTTGTCAATCTCGCCTTCATTCTTGCTTGATGGGGTTCGGAGCTGATCCTTGGCTCCAACTCGGCACTTGCTAAGCTCGAGAGTCACTTTTACCAGCTCGAGGCAGCCCCATATCCCATGATGCAAGGCGGTAAGTACCCAGATCTCGTTTGCCGCTTCACTGATGAGGTCCTCCTTTTACCAGCTCCTGGTAAGTGTTTTATATTAAACAGTCTTTAGCCCCTTTTCACCTTTAATCTTCATATCTAATGTTTTTAGTTTAGATTAAGCCCTTTTTGACTAAAATTACCCTTCCTCCTTAATTTTTTTAGTCAGGCCTTCTCCCCTCCCATCCCCCCTCTGTCAGAGTGTGTGTGTGTGTGAGAGGTTAGTTTCTCTAATTTTTTTAGATAACTTTGTTATCTTTTTGGGACTGTGTTGTGTGTGTTTAGTACAACTATGTCCAAGGAAAGGGTCTCAGGCTTCAAGAAGTGTGACTCGTGCTGTCAGAAGATGTCTCTGACAGACGGTCACACTTCTTGTTTATATTGCCTGGGACCTCTCCACCTCCAGGACTCCTGTGCGATTTGTCATTCCTTCAGCCAGAGAGTCCTGCAGGAGAGAAGGAATAAATTGATTTTAAGGGGTCTTCTTAAACCGGAGGGCTCTCCGGCTAAGTCGGCTCCGAGCAAGACTTCAAAGTCTTCCAAGGCCCAGGCTACTGTGCCCAAGCCTGCGGCCTCGGATCCGACTCCTTCGGAGTCGAGATCGGCTCCGGCTAGAGCCGATCATGGTTTGCAAAAACCTTCGGCACCGATGGCTATCGGTGCCGAGACTGTTACAGTCACATCGGTGTCGGCTCCGACCACCATGTGGCTCAGGCTTCAGTGTCGGCGCCGACCGGCTCCGACACCATTACAGTTATGTCTGTGTCGGCTCTGGCTGGAGCCGATGCATCGAGGCTTTCTGTCGGGCGAAAGTCCTCGGCTCCGACTGCATCTATGGTTTCTTCGGCTCCGATGGTTCCTTCGAGGAAGAGGTCCAGGTCCCCTTCCTTGGAACCGATACTCTCGGCTCCGGCCTCACCTCTCCTCTCGGAGCGGAGCCATCGGAGCCGATCATCTAGGTCATCCAGGCTTTCAGACCATGATTTAGAGAGGGTGGTCAGTAGATTATTGAAATCACAGGCACTGGCCCAGATGCTGCATAGTCCGTCTCAACAGACGACTATTAGTCCACACCCTCTTGAAGTTCCTCCTTCGACTCTACCTCAGAGTTTGGAGCTGGAGTCTTCGGGTAGTCTCTTAGAGGGATTAGAGGGATTGTGGTCGGGCTTCCTGGTCTCCTCCGAGGGGTGAGTGGCATCGGACCCTTGTCCAACCCGCTCTTCCCCTTGGAGCCTCGGCCTTGGTGAGCTCGGCTCCGACATCTGCCTCGAGCCTTCCCTTCGGTGGGTCCTGGAGTTCCGGTTTCTTGAACGGGTTCTCTCGGACCTCCCTGGGAGGGGCCTCGAGGTGATGAAGAGTGTGCTGGCCACTGGGCTCAGCCAGCAGTCTATTCCCTTAGCTCCTCCCTCTACAGTGCCTGTCGATATCTCTGCCATCTCTCTTGCTCCCGGACCCAGAGATCCTCCGCCTCAGGTTTCCCCACTGGGAAGAACCCCCTCTTCCGAGGATTCTCCTGATCAGTCAGGAGATCCTCCACGCAAGAGGACTTGTAAGAGGAAACACCTAGACTCCCCTGAGTCTATCACTTCAGATACCGACTTAGATGAGTCGGAGGGATCCCCAAGATCCCCCTCTGAGGATGTCTCCTTTTCAGACATCCTAGAACTCCTAAAACAGAGGGGAAACTGGCCCTCCACAAATCCCTCGGAGGATGAGTCGGTATACCTAGAGGCGTTTGGATCTCGGCCCTCCACCTCCTGGGTGTTTCCGCCTTTCGACCCCCTCATGGAAGTTATTGCTCGAAAGGCTTGGACTGCTCCTGACTCTGTAGAGCCAGTTCCTAGGAGGCCGTCTAAATTTATTACTTCCCCTTCGGACAAGCAATTCCTTATGAAAGGTGTCCCTGTTGATGCCATGGTGGTGGCTGCTGCCACTAAGAAGGAACTTGCAGATCCTTCCGTACCTGTCCATCCTCCTAACAAGGATTCTAGGACCATGGATAGGTATGGTAAGCGGATGTTCTCTTCAGCGACCTTTGCTATGCGTTCGCTGAACTACTTATGTCACTTCACCAGACTCCAAAGGGACATCCTTAAGGAACTAGGTGAAGTAGTACAGGATCCTACAGCTGCAGGGGCTCAAGAAAAAATTGCTTCTCAGCTAGGAATCCTTAATTCTATAGCTAACTCCTCCATGCAACTGATATCATATGCAGCAGATGGAGCGAGTAGAGCCGCAGGTACAGGGGTGGCTCTTAGACGCCAAGCCTGGATGCGGCTCTGTAATTTTGCAATTCCCTTTAAGGCATCCTTCACAAATTCTCCCTTTGATGGGTTGGCTTTGTTCGGCCCTCAAGTGAAGGATACATTGACCAGGTGTGAACAGGACGGCAAGACTCTATCTGCCGTAGGGGTCCGTTTTTCCACCCCTTCTAGACCTTACCCTAAAGGACAGAAGGGTGGAAAGATGTGGTTCCGCAAGTCCCAAGGAGTCACGCCGGATACACGTTGTCAGTTTACCCCTAGAGGCAGAGGGGGTAATAATAACAGACGCCGCCCTAGAGGCAGAGGGGGTCCACAGAACCAGGGAAGCAGAGAGCCTCTCTCTGACAAGCCCTTTCAGCATCCCTGAGATGTTGCCCGACTGTCCATCCTTGGAGACAGTCGGGGGAAGACTATCGCTGTACCCAGAAGCCTGGCGTTCCCTCACTCAAGACAGATGGGTACAGTCGATCATATCCGAGGGTTACAAAATTCCTTTTGAGGAAAGTCCCTTCTCTCACACAAATTCCCTTCCAGATGTACCACCCGGTCTAAGGGAAGTTGCAGAGTTAGAAGTATTAAAACTTCTACAAAAAAGAGCCATTCAGCCAGTCACAATAGACCATTCAGAGCCCGGAATCTACTCAAGATTCTTTTTGGTCCCCAAAAAGACGGGAGACTGGAGACCAATATTGGATCTCAGCAGACTCAACAAGTCTGTGAGAAAGACAAGATTTCGAATGGTCACACTTCAGTCAATTTTGCCCTTCCTAGAGAAGGACAACTAGATGTGCTCAATAGATCTTCAGGACGCGTTCTATCGGGTCTACTTTCATAGACCGAAGCGCCACGTCACCGACACCCGGAAGACCGAGACGGAACGACCGAACAGGTAGGTTACCGAAAACGCGATATCCCGACGGCTGAGAGACCGACAACGGCAGCGTGTGAGCGCGATACGGTAAGTGTGCGAAAGTGAAAGATGTAGTATTGGAGAGCGGACAGGTAAGTGTACGATAGTGAGGGATTTTAGGATAGGGTGTGGGAAAGGTGAGTGTGCGGAGGTGTCAGACTAAGGGTTCCGGAGAGGTAAGTGTGTGGAAGTGACGTAGAGCAGTGTAGGGTAGTGTTAAGTGTGTCAGGGTTAGAATGAGGGTGGAGTGAGTGTGCGATAGTGACGGGCTGAATGTTTTAGGGTGGGTTAAGTGAGTTAGGGTTAGGGTGCAGGTAGGGTAAGTGTGCGGTAGTGATGGTGTTGAGGTTTAGGGGTGGGTTAAGTGAGTTAGGGTGCAGGTAGGGTGTGTGTGCGATAGTGACGGTGTTGAGCTTTAGGGGTGTGTTAAGTGAGTTAGGGTTAGGGTGCGGGTTGGGTAAGTGTGCGGTAGTGTTGGACGTTAGGGTTAGGGTTTAGGTTAAGGTTAGTGGATATGTTGTTGTGTGCAATGTGTAGTTGGCGTTTTTTGTGTCGGTGTTGTGGTGTTTGGTATGTTGAGTTGTTGGTGTGGTGTGTTTTCGGTTGTTTGGGGTCGGTAACATGTGTGTCGGCAATTCGTACGTTCGGTCTATGAAAGTAGACCCGTACTATCACATAAAAATTCACAGACGCTCCAGAAGGTTTCTCCGCTTTCGGCTGGGGTCCAGTCATTTCCAATTCAGAGCCCTGCCCTTTGGTCTCACTACAGCCCCCAGAGTGTTCACCAAATGTATGGCAGTGGTCACGGCTCACCTGAGACGTCAAGGATTCCAGTTGTTTCCATATCTTGACGACTGGCTCCTTTCAGCCACCACCAGGCATCAACTTCTTCAAGCCAGGGATTACACAATAAATCTTTGCACTCAATTGGGAATTTCGATCAACTACGAAAAATCCTCCTTATTGCCCTGCCAGTCTATTACTTTCATAGGCGCAAACTTAAACACTGTTCGGATGTCCGCAACCCTCACAGACCAAAGAATCTCAGATATACAAAGTCACGTGAGGATCATCCTAGCCAGCAAAAAAGTACAGGCCAGAATGGTTCTAAAGGTGTTGGGCCTCATGGCTGCGGCCATTACCCTTCTTCCCCTGGCTCGCTTCTACATGCGCCTGCTTCAGTGGATGTTGTTCACTCAGTGGTCTTACCAACAACTTCCAATGCGTCACCAAATGTTGGTGACACAAATTTGCAGGAATCATCTTTCATGGTGGATTACTTCTCCCCAGATTCACCAAGGCAGACCCTTTGTACCTCCAGCCCCGGTAGCCACTGTCACTACGGACGCCTCCCTGATTGGGTGGGGGGGTCATTATCAGGGCAGGATGGTTCATGGGATGTGGCAACCGTTCGAATACCACCTGCACATAAATGTCCTAGAGATGAGAGCAGTGCTTTTAACGTTGCAAGCCCTCAACGACTTTCTTCCCTTGGGAACAATTGCAGTTCACACAGACAACATGTCTGTAGTATGGTATATCAACAAACAGGGCGGAACCAAGTCCTACCCCTTGTGTCGAGAAGCTCTCAGACTTTGGCAATGGACGATCTCCTCTCATCGGTTTCTGGTAGCAACGCATATCCCTGGGAAAACCAACTTTTTAGCGGACAGATTGAGCAGAGCTATTCTCATGCCTCACGAGTGGTCTCTCAAACAATCTATAGTGGAGGAGATTTTTCTAGAATGGGGCCGCCCATGTTGCGATCTTTTTGCTACTCCCCAAAACAGCAAATGCCCAGACTTCTTTTCTCTTCCCACTGCCAGGCCATCCCCCCAGAGACGCTGTAACCCAGGATTGGCCCCAGGGACTTCTTTATGCCTTTCCTCCTTTTCCGCTGACTCCACAAGTACTCCAGAAAGCCACCGTTTTGAGAGCCAAAATGATTCTCATTGCTCCCTATTGGCCTCGACAGATTTGGTTCCCGTTCCTCCATCGCCACCTTTTGGTGCAGCCGTGGCATCTGGACCCAGTACCAGACCTTCTGATTCACCAATCGGGTCAGCTGCACCGGTCTATCCCCTCTCTCAACCTCACAGCATGGTTGCTCCACTTCCTTCCTTAGCCAGGCTTCCTATGATCTCTAATCCTGTTAGGGACATCATAGTAGCTTCCCTAAAATCCTCTACTAGAAGGATTTATACCAGCAAATGGAAGCGCTTTTCTTGTTGGGCAAAAGCTAAAAATATTGATCCCTTTACTGCTCCAGTGCAAGCAGTTTTGGATTTCTTAGCGGAAATCTTTCACGTGGGCTCTTCTTCCACGGTCAAAGTTCAGTTGGCTGCTATCTCGAACTTTCATGTCGGGTTCGCAGATCACAACATTATGTCCCACAGGCTTTGTAGAGCCTTCTTAAAAGGAATTTTTCTCCTGAAACCTCCAATCAGGAGTCCTCCTCCTCAATGGGACCTAAATTTAGTGCTGACATCCTTGATTCTTCCTCCCTTCGAGCCAGCTGTTTCATGTTCCCTGAAATTTCTTTCATGGAAAACTTTATTCCTGGTTGCTATTACGTCGGCTAGGAGGGTATCTGAACTTCATGCTCTCTCTGTTCGTCCCCCCTATTTGGTCTTCCACAAAGACAGAGTATCATTGAGAACTAATCCGACCTTTTTGCCTAAGGTCGCCTCAAAGAGTAATTTGAATCAGTCTATTGACCTTCCTGTATTTTCCCAAACTACTCAAACAGATCGGAACAAAAGTTACATTATCTTGATGTTCATCGCCAACTCAGATATTATTTGGACAGAACAAAACAATTCAGGAAATCCGATCAGCTCTTTGTTTCTTATGCTGATAACAAAAAAGGCCTTCCCGTCTCAAAAGTGACCTTATCTAGATGGCTTTCTTCTGTCATCTCTGAAATTTATCAGCTCAGGGGAAAACAGCTGTGCTCGAAACCTAAAGCGCATTCAACCAGAAGTTTAGCCACTTCCACAGCCTTTCAAGCTAGACTTCCATTGGGCCACTCCTCATACCTTTGTTTCTCATTACAAATTGGATTTGGCCTCCAGGGACAGAGCCAGTTTTGGCTCTACAGTTCTCAAGAGTCTGTTCCATTGAGCCACCCAGGATAGAGGTGCTAGGGACGCGGCCCCATCAAGCAAGAATGAAGGCGAGATTGACAACTTTACATTGAGAAGTTATGTACCTGCCATAACGTTCCATGTTAGTTGTCTTCTCTCGCCTTCTTTCTTGCGACCCTCCCTCCTTCCCCCTGGCCTGGACAGACCTTTTTCTCTCTACATGGAAGAATACTTCTTAAGACCATACAGTTCTAGTCTTCCTAACCCATCCTTCAGGCTTTTCTCTGCCTTCTTTCTTCCTTTTGGGAAGTTTTTTATGCTAGGTGTTATTGCCTATGGACAACAAATGAGATCTGGGTACTTACCGCCTTGCATCATGGGATATGGGGCTGCCTCGAGCTGGTAAAAGTGACTCTCGAGCTTAGCAAGTGCCGAGTCGGAGCCGAGGATCGGCTCCGAACCCCATCAAGCAAGAAAGAAGGCGAGAGAAGACAACTAACATGGAACGTTATGGTAGGTACATAACTTCTCATTTCAGTGCAGCAAGCAGACACAATGTCTAAAGTTAGATGTTTTCCTATTGTCTGGAAACAAAAATAATTACTAGGTTCCAAATGTAAAAGTGTTAATTATTTTACGACTTCTAGTTCTAGGCAAACTTCTGTTGGTTTTAGCGTGGGAACTGGAGGCAGGTGACAAACAGTGATGTTATCCAACTGACCCAGGTGTAATGATTTGATATTCATTTGGGAACTCTCTCAGATATTTGGCATTTTTGTATTTGTATTTGGACCTAGAAACATCCTCTCATCAGTGCTTCTGCCTTGCTAATAGTATGTACTAGATTACAGTAATTTCTCTTAGAGATAGATAGGAATATAGTAAGATTAGTTAGAGGTTTTCTGTATTTATGTGAGACTGTCCTGCAATGTTGTTTTAAAATATTTCCTGTGATTCTGAACTCTGTCACTGTATTGAGTTATTGAGTATTGTCTTGTGCTTTCGTTATTATTAAATACATGTAAACCTTTTAATTGTGGCAGGTTTGTTTAGAGATAGTTAAGCTCTGAGAGTACTTGCATATGTATTTGGTGACACTCCAATAGCCTTGCTTTTGGTCACACTTACCATTTGGGTAATACTAACATTATACAGTAAGATTGGTCACCCTTTGGAAAGGGCCTTAAAGTAGCTGATAAGGGGTTCTGGTGGCAGTGCTAACTACCTTATGGTCTGGGCAGAAGGTGGCATAGCTAGTAAATCTGTGCCAGCCCTTCCCAGATGTGTGTTTGTATGTAAATCAAATCTCAGTGTGTGTGTCAGCTACTTGGGCAGGGACGTGAGGCACTGGTTGGACACAGAGAGTGCTGGGAGGACTTGGCTTGGAACCCTGGCTAAGGACTCAACTCTGTAGCTGTGCTTGTGGGGAGTCTTATTGGGGATCTGGAGAGAGGAGAAACCAGCCTCAGACTGACTGTGATCTCTGTGTGTTCTTAAGGGAATTTGTACTTTACTGTGTGTGCACTTGTCATCCTCCCAATGTGCATGTCCCTCACTGGTGCTAGTGGTGAGGATTGAGGCTCCTTGATTACTGGGCTAGGGCAGGGGCATCACAACTCTCCATTTGAGTGTGTAGCAAGGAGCCCTGCCTGTTTTCCCCTGCATCTGCGTGAGCTTTCCCTCAGTATTTCAGTTTTCTTCAACCTCCTCAAAACATACTGAACATACTGATTGACTGGCTACATCATGTTTTCCATATATCTTGTGTTTACCTTTTCATTTGTGGCTGAGAAGGGTCAATGAAGGATTAAATCACGTACCCAGTTAACAAATACATTTAAAAAAGTTAAAATTGTACAGCTGCCAGCCTTTGTCGTGTTACATATACCTGTGGCATACACAGACCTTACCATCTTGACTGGTGTTCAAAGGACAATACTGTTAGAAACGCAGATAGTCTTGTAGGCACCCTGTCTGCCTGTTTACCAAATAGGCTAGCTAATTCTCAAAGTTCTGCAGAAATTACAATCTCATACTTGATCTTTGCAAAGAAAGAAACATGGAAGACTTGGAACATTAATGGATAGTTTTGGATGGATAATGGATGTGCAGTATAAGGACTCTGGATGGAAAGATGCTGCACCTGGAAGAAGTGATACAAGATGGAGAAGGGTGGACATATCCAATAACATACCCTACTGATGAGAGGGGGTGACTTATGGCTCTACCTGGCTATAGGTTGTTCAAAAAAGACAGAAAGGAAGAATCTAAAGTGGGATTGCATGTGGAAGATCATATAAGAGGAAGCACATCACCCCAAGTTGTGCGCAAGGGAGAAGAGTTGGTACCTAGTGTAACTGCTCTGGAAGATAAACTGGAGGAAAGTATGGGAGTGCTGGTGAGTTCATACAATGTATCATTCCCCCAGACACATCAGGAAAGGAGAATGAACCCAGAATTGTTGAACATGCTCCATCTTAGCAAAACCAAATCTACTCGAGCTACACGCTCTAGGGATATAAACCTCAACACAACAATGAATAGAACATGCTGGAGGGATAGATTCCCTTCGCAGAGACTTCCCTTACTATGGAACAGGGTCCAGATCTACATAAGACAGAGCCCCTCACTATCACTCTTCAAGAGGAACCTTGATGAGTGGATGGGTAACAGAAAGTTCACACCAGGGATCACACTAACAGCACTACTAGATAGGGGCCAAGGGTACTAGCTGCTAGTACAAGGGTCTAGGGAACTACTAACGGGGTGGTGAATACTGCACAATGTGGCTAGGCTAATATATGCCTTCGGGCAGATAGCCCAGTACCAACCTATGAGGGACTGGAGGAGAGAATAATGGAGTACAGTCAGAGGAAGAGGGTAATGCTCATGGAGGATATTAATCGGCAAGGAGCAGTCTTGAGATATATTTGCACTTTGAGATAGAAAGGTGTGGTAGTTGATTAAGGTCTTGGACTGTTAGGGGTTTAGCCAGCTAGTACAAGACTGTACCAGAAGAAATAGAATTCTAGATGGTGTTCTAAACAAGATACTACTTTGTGATGTTCAGGTGAGAATACAATTAGCCACATATGATTATGCCATTATGTGGTTTAGATTAGGAAGAAGGATAAGAATCCAGCTTGCTGTTTTAAAAATAGTAAATCTTCACTAAACCTTAACTTTTTAAAAGGTAAAACCTAAGTTACCTACTTTCACATCTAACTTCTCTAGTGCACACTGCAGTGTGCATTTTATAATCTTACCTTTAAGCATCCCTGTGACTAGCACTTGCTCTAATACCTGCTGGAAAGCACTAGGAAGCCTTAAACTGATACAAGCACTCAACTCTCCTTGTTAATAAGGAGAAATTAATCGTAGGCACTAAACAGCCTATAATTGCAAAATACCTTGCTAAGGTAAGGGAAAACAGCTCCTGTACTTTACAAAAAAAAAAAAAAAAAAGACCAAACTAGGCATGTCAAAGGGTCAGCTTCCAGTGATTTCTCCTGTCCACCTGGTGAATCTGGGCATACTGGGGCAATGCAGCAGTTACCTCATGTACACAGACAACCCTCTCCTCCTACCACCCAACACTACAACCTGTAAGAGATGCACTTACATAGCCAAAATGGAAGCAAAGCTCTCTCCACCCAAGATTGTGCTAGACAGTCAAGAGGAGACTGTTAACATCTACACTACACCTCAAGCAACACATAGCCCATAACCTACACCTCCAACACCCACACATAGCAACACTAAATCCACATATGCAGAGGCCCTTAACTGTAACCTGCCCAAGCAACAAGGACCTCTGAAGCTGAAATGCAAATAAACACCAATCACAACCAAAGTGTCACATAGCTCACAACACCAGTGTGCCACCCAGCAACAGCCCCTAAGGCAAGACAACTTACCTAACACTTTAGTCATTGGTGACTCTATAGTCCGGCAGACTGATGTCCCACTCACCAGGTTGAACAAGGAGAAAATTACAGTCGGCTGCCTGTCAGGTGCCAGGATCCGCCACATAACGCATGCACTCAAGTCACTCCACAACAAGTACAAATATGCCATTGTCCATGTTGGAGTGAATGACTTGAGATGTACTTCCCCAGACTACATGAAGAGAGACATGGAAGAGCTCTCGGATCATGTGGCCCAGGCAGGTATGACCCTAGCCCTGAGTAGCATCCTGCCTTCGCCCAGAATGATAACCACAATATAAGGACAAAATGACTGACTTCAACAATTGGCTAAGCTTCTGGTATCATTCAAAGGGGATCCAGTATCTGTCTGCCTGGGACGACATGATCGACAGACCACGATGCTTTGACAGAAATGGTCTGCACATGTGGCCCCTGGGATTCAGGTTACTGGCTAAGGCTCTTGCCACCCCTATAGTGCCTTTTATAGGCAAAGTTCAAAGGACAAAACCACCACCGTAACAGGTACAAGCACACAAAATCTGAAGGTAATGCTGCACGATGCTAGAAGTCTAATCCTCAAAATGCACTCTCTCGAGGCACTCCTAAAAATGGAGAACATCGATATCTGTGCAGTAACTGAGGCCTGGTTCAAGGCTCCAGAGAGCACCCCTGCAATACCAGGCTGCAACTCTTACCACACTTTTCAGCCACCAAACCAGGACCAAAACACTAAAGGTGGAGGAGTGTCAATATTCACCAAGAATATTCACTCCACCAGGCTAGTTGCCCAACACAATGCATCTGAAATTCTCCAGGTGCAACTAACACTAGGTAAGAATGCAATCCAAATTGTAGCTTGCTACAGATCCCCCACCATGCCCCAAGATTCTCACTACACCTTTCTAAACATACTGGAAAATATTAAGGTAGAACCAAACACCCTAATACTGGGTGATTTTAACTACCCTGCTATTAACTGGGAAAACTACTCGTGTACCAACACCTTTGCCCAATGGTCCTTGGAATTCATAAATTCCAACGCCCTGGATCAACTAATCCATAGTCCCACCAGGGGCTCCAATATCCTAGACCTGGTCATTACCAACATGGGAAATCGATGCTCCATACCTATGGTCACCCCCTCATTAGTCAGGTCTGACCATAAGCTAATCACCCTTAACATCCACATCCCACCCCCACCCCCCAGTAAGGAAACCTCCATAAAAAAACTTCTCCAAATCCAACTTCATGCTACTCAAGTCAGAAGTGACAAACTTCATGACACCCATGCAGATGGGAACTGAAAGTTCAACTGCTGAATCCTACCACTAAGGCACTGTACGAGCACATCCACTCATGCATGAATCATGCCATCCCAAATAGAACCAAGATGCTCTCCTCCAAATAAAGGAAGCCAATCTGGTGGTCCCCTGCCATAAACAAACTTTACAACAAAAGGAAGAAACTGTTGCAGAAAAGAGGAAAATCCCAGGATGCAAAAAACTCCCTTACCAGCCTCAGTAAGAAACTGATATCCCTCAAAATCCTCCAAAGCTAGTTAGGAAAATAAAATTGCCAAAGATTCCAAAGACAACCACAAGGCATTCTATAATTATGTCAAGAATCTAAATGTCAATGCTCAAATCTGCTCTGAGCTAAAACAGAATGGCATTAAATATACTGATCCCAAGGATATTGCCAATATCCTGGCAGATCGATTCAGTGCCAACTTCACCCCCTCTCACCCCCTAAATGGCCCATCTCAATACTGGAAGATTGCCAAATTCTGGTAATAATGGCCACACAGGTAAAAAACGCACTCTCCAAAGCTAAGAATACAGCATCCATGGGACCGGATGACATCCCGGGTTGTGTACTACATGAACTACAATATGAACTGGCACCTCACCTAAGTGTCATGTTTAATCATAGCCTCACCTCAGGTTTCGTGCCCACTGAGTGGTGCAGAGCTACAGTTATCCCACTCCACAAGGGGGGATCCACTTTGGATCCCGGAAACTACCATCCCATCAGCCTGACGAGCCTTATCTGCAAGGCCATGGAGCGTATTATCATGGAACTTATAAACAAAGACATTGGCAACCTTCAAACACTGGAGCCCACCCAGTTTGGGTTCGTGAAGGGCCGATCTTGTCTCCTGAACCTGATTGACTTCTTTGAATCAGACTTCAGAGTCACGGACAAGGGTAAGGTGGTTCACACAGCCTATCTAGACCTTGCAAGGCCTTTGACACCATCCCCCACTCTGGAATCTTAGATAAACTTACTAAGCTGGGCATTAATCCTTACATCACCCAATGGGTTGCTAACTGGCTTACTGATAGAACCCACACTGTAAAAGTAGTCGACTCCAAATCCAGCTCCAGATAAGTGGATTACCTCAGGGTTCAGTCCTGGGACTGCTCTTGTTTGGCATCTACTTCTCTGAAGTACAGGCCAACACTAAGGGACTCTGCTTAACAAAGTTCGCAGATGTCTGCAAACTGGGAGCCGTTATTGAACCCCCAAATTATGTGGATACTCTACAAAAGGGCCTTACAGAAACAGATGCTTGGTGCCAGAGCCATGGGCTCAAGCTCAATGCCAAGAAATGTATAGTTATCCCCTTTGGGAAAAAATATGTACCCATGAATTACCATATAGGTGGCAGTACACTAAACACAAAAGTGTGATAAGAGACTTAGGGACACAGGTGGACAGTGGTCTCACCTTCGATAACCACATCTCCACAACAGTCAGAGAATCCTTCTACATGGCACACCTCATCACTAAGGGCTTTTCATCCAGAAAAAAAGGAAGTCATTGTCCCACTGTACTCGTCCCTCATTAGACCCATTATAGAATACAGTGCCCCGTTTGGTATGTACCTCTCAAGACATCTGCAACAACTGGAAAGGCCACAGAAATGCCTCACTAAAAAGCCTAAAGCAGATGCCCTATGCTGACCGCCTTAAAAACTCCAGCTATACTCTGTCGCATATCGTCTACTCAGAGGCGATCTCTGCTTAATATACAAGGCCATGTCAAACCCGAGCTGTTGGACATGCTACACTTAAAGAAATCCCAATCCCTCAGAGCCACACGCTCTAGGGATCTAAACCTTGTCATCACAATAAACAAAACATGCTGGAGGGATAGGTTACTGACCCAGAGACTCCCCAGACTCTGGAGTAGATTGCCTATACATGTCAAGCAGAGTGCCTCTTTGGCCCTCTTCAAAAGGAACCTTGACGATTGGATGGGAGAAAGGAAATTCACCCCGGGGATCATGTCAGTCGCCCTGCTAGACAGGGGTCCAGGAAGTAAATAGTGTGGGAAGAAATAGCCAGGGAATTGTTATGGCTAGGCTTGTATAGGCCCTAGGGCTGATAGCCTAGTACCAACCTATGAACAAGGTTAAAGATACTGTGGTGTTTTAGGGCAATGGGTTATGCTGTGGTGAGGAAGATGGTCAAAGATAAGTTAGGAGAGTCAGAGTAAATTGAGGCAGAAAACTTGCTAAGTGAATCGGTCACAGATACAGTACTTAAGGTCGTGGGCAAGAATTTGAGGAAGAGGCCAGTGAGACTAGGTATAAGAAGGGGCATGCAGGAGGTAGAAACAGAGGATAGCATGGTAGTGGTTATGCAGTCATCTGCATAGTTGGTGACCCAGACACAGGACTCACTTCTGACATCTGAGCAAAGATGACAACAAGGACATATCTCTCCAGCCCAGTTGTAAATGGGCAGACATATGAAATGCAGGCTGACTATTTTAGCTGCATTATTGATGCCTGAAAACTCCATACCATGTAAGTGAAATTCTCCAAGGAAATTAACTGGCAGAAGTACTACTTGATAGAAACTCCAGAGGAGTAGTAGGCTACAGGCTGGAGGTAAAGTTGGTGTACAGAAGCCATGGGAATGTTTGCAGCCTGAAAATAAACTAGTTGATTGTTCAGTAGAAATGTAATTCTATAACCCCCCCCCCCACACACACACACACACACACAGACACCCAGCACAGGACTGAGTCGTATGGCTCTTTTAACTGCACCCAATCGACCCATGCATTCTATGGTAACAGGAGCTGCAAATGGCTGAGTGAGTCAAGAGACCTATGGCCCATTCTTTCCTGCCCTGGAATCCCCAACCACCTTATCCCACTCCATGGCAATATTTGGATAGTAGTTAACAGAACAGCTTTGCAGATCCTGTGGGGCGGCCTACCCTTAACCCAGTAGAGCATCCCATTCCCTCCTGCAGCTCTTCCATCTTCCACTATAGCTACCCTCTGAAGGGGTGTATGTTTCAAAATGCTGAATTGTTCTCTGCTTACTGTGCAAGTTAGCACCATGGGCTCAAGCTATATTGGGTATATCCTAGTGTCGTCCATGTATTGAGCCAGACCCACTTTCTGCACCCCCCACCCCAATCACTGCCAATAATAGGTGAACCAACCATGACCATGGTTGCTCATTCCCATCCTCCCCTGCCAGCTTTTCCAGACACCTGAAGCACCATTCAAATTCTGTTGATCTGCAACATATCCAGGGAGTTCTCCATTAAGGCCCATGAAGCTGGTTTAAGATCCTGTTTTAATAACCAAGGGGGATTAAAAGCTGAGTACTAGGTATTTCTGATAAGTATAAGACAGTTGTGCCTAACACCACAGACAATGGGTAATCAGAAGTGTCACCTCCAGCCGTGTTGCAAGAATGTAGAGCTTGTGAGGACTTTGACAATCAATAGTTTCAAACAGAGTCTGCTCAGGTTAAGTCTCCAAGAAAAGATGCAGCAACAGCTTTCTCAAAGGGAAGATTAGATGCCCAGAGAGAACAGCAGTGTTATATTCTTCAACTTTGGAAGATCATTTAACAAAGTACCTAGCTACATGGACAGTTCTACAGTTGATCAAAATACTGTTGAATGTATAAATAAAGGTTGTGTTTTATGTAAAAGCCCACGGCATGTTTAATACAGTGCTAAAGATAGGTTTATAATGATTGTTGTAATGTAACATTTCATAGAATGTATATAAAGTATGCTCATCACATCTAGTTTGACCCATCAGTAATAGAATGAGAAGGCAGTGTTAGCAGCAAAACAAATACTGTGTTGTATCCCCAACAAACAGTATAGAAACAGGCTAATGCATTTGTTCCCCATGGGTCTAGTCAGACCACACCTTGCATACTATGTGCAGTTCTAGAGACCATACTGGGAGAGAGGAGCAATGTGCTGCTTCTAGGAGTTCAGAGAAAGGTCGCCAGCAAAATGCATGGGTTGTCGGGGTAGGTTACAACCAGACACCAGAGAAGCTGGAGCTCTTCTTACTAGAAGCCAGAACACTCATAGGGAACATGATGTAGGTACATAAGATCATGTGTTAAGCAGATGAAAAAGGCTCATCCTACTTAGAAGGATGGGGGGGGGCAGAGGCAGCAGATTATAAACACTAACTATTCCTGTATTTTATAAAGTACTTTACTGAGATGGTTGTGATCTAATAAAATGGACTATCAGAATGGTGAAGAGTGAGACAACAGCAGCTTTTAAGATAAAAAAAAACTGGAAAGCAGTAAAGCTGCAGCACAACCAAAATCTGGACGAAAGTGCTAATAAAGACGTTTTTTGAAACGGTTGCTTGGTTGTGCCATAGCTTTACTGCTTTCCAGTTGTTTCCTTTGGGTTGGTTGTTCGTTCGAATGAGCTTTCAAGATAAGATAGTGCAGGTGGAGAAATACAGTGAGGGTAATGCAGGCATGGAAGGGAGGTAGAATGTTTAATCCATTTGAAGGATAAGCTAAATAGGGTTTTTTTTGTTTCCTATTGAAAAACAGTGTATAATGCAGTTAAAATAAATACTTCTTGTTGAAAAGTCAGTGTCCATTTAATACAGAACTCATTTATTTTTTCAATTCACAGTATTTTTATTGAAGTGACTGTCTAGGTAATGCAAGCCACACCAGTGACCTTCCAGGCTTTTCACCTAACACGTAGTTTATTTGGGGGTAGGTGTGAAAGAACATGTGAATGCACACTGCATCTCAGTACAAACACATGGTGTTGGTAGAAGTGCTGGAGAGTGCACTTGTGCCACATTCGTATTCCAGTTGTTGTTTGATTATATTTGTTATGTAAAACTTAGTCATTCTGGATTCAGTGGACACTGATGCTTCTTGCAGCTGAAATATTCTTCTTGTAGATGAGCTGTAAAAAGAGTGGAGTGATTGCCTGTAACTTTCTAACACGAATTTGTAAATGTAAGAACTTATTTCAGAAACTATTAAATTGATACAAGGGCACCACACTAGGAGAGGAGAACTGGGATGAAGTAGCCTGTAGAGTGAGAGGAGGCAGGAAAAAATAAAGCATATCTGAACATTTGGAATTTACTGTCCTCAAACTCTGCATCTCTAAGAAGTTCATGCAGAAAAAATTGTTAACTGTTTTAAAACTATGTACATATATGTATCTCAGCTGTTTTGGAAAAAAAGTGCTCCTGTGAGTCTAAAGCATTTCTTGAATTATTACTAAGACAATTAATGTTTTTTTTTTCATGAGAAAGTATTGCTTTGTTAGGTTAACTGTCAGCATTTCAGCCTTTTTTTTTTATCAAACTTTTGTTGTATTTTTGAACCACTATTTTGCTTTATTTAACCTTTCAATTTATTATCCTTTTCTTTTTTTAGTTCAATGACCTTGGTACTCTATCTGCCAATTTGCTGGATAAAGGTAGGCACATTTGCTTTTCACTGAATCTAAGTATGTTTTTCATTTTTATTAGGTTTGTAATCACAGATTTATTTCTTTAAATTTTGGGTTCCCATTGCAGCTGTCCGCCAGCAGCCATGTTACTGATCCCCACTCCTCGAACATGTGCACCACCCTCCCTGACACCTGGCCAAATTACCTGTTCATAACGTGGCCCTGAGTACGGAGAAATGTTTAGTGTTAGCAGTTAGGGGAAATTTGGGAATAGTAAATAAAGGGATTCCAGTGTGGTACCATCCTTGTAGCTGTACATGGTTTTCTTTTTTGGTTAGTGCACACTCAGGGCTGTGTCACTCTATGCCACGGAGCCAGTGGTGATATTTATGGTGCTACTCATGTATTTGTGCCTCTAAATGCTTTACCCCTGCACTGTTTGAAAACAACGGTGTAGTAAAAAGCAAGCAAAGTTCACTTATTAAGATACAGTACTCTGTTTGCAAAAGATTTTAACTTGTGTGCTGTGGATGAAAGGTGACACAAGTCTCCAGAATGCATTCAGCCCATGAGAAATATTTGCCTGTAAACACCATGTGAGCATTTAAATCTGTACGGTTAAAGCTGTTCCATGGATCATGTATCTAACTTTTATCTCTTGGGTTTCAGGCAGAAGGCTTTCACCCATTAGAAGACCAGCAGTGAAATAAGCCAGTGCTGAGACATCAGTTGTGTGTCCATCATAAAGTAGTATGAGGCATTGTTTTTCCATGATGGTTCCATATGTATGCTGGACCTTTACCTCTGCATATCTGCTGTCATTTAACAATGTCTAAAAGCTTTCCACAGAGCCTTAGCCAACTCATCTAGTACTTGGTGCATCCCATAAGTACAGGCTCACCCCCTCTGCTGTTCAAGAGTGAAAAAAAGGACTTTGGCTGACTGTAGCAGGCCCATTGGTCCATTGGCTTCCTCACAACCAAATCCACGTCTCCCCTAGTTCTCTGACAGAAAAAAAAATAGACTTTCTGTAAAAAGCCAACTGGCTCCAACTTCCTTACAGTCAAATCCACCTCCCCGGGAAGTAGACTGGTACATTGTCTACCTAACAGTCAAATCCATGCCCCCCCCCCCTTAGTTTTTTGAAAGAAAAGTAAAGGAAGAAAAAAAGACTTCACCTTACTATAGGAAGCAGATTGGTTCATCAGTTTCCAAAAGCGAAGAGCGAAAAAAAAAGGCATTTCAGTATTTAGAGAAACTATGCTGCAGGAGGGGTGTATCAGGAACTGTCGAGCACTTCCTCTAACTCTTTGTGCTGAGGAAGGTTGGTTGCCCCATTCACTCCACCCTTGCTGTACTATGGGCTTTATAAAAAAAAAAAATTTCTTTAAACAACACTTTTTTAGTAATAAGTGCTCTTTTGTTTTATTTTGTTTTGTGCAATAATCAAATATTCCTTGCTCTGCTGTTGAACAGGTGATTGAAAAAAAATGAGCATCTGAGAACTCTTAATTAAATATGATAGAACCTCAAAAGACTGTCAAAGCCTTTCAAAAAACAGACTTGCTTAGCTAAATGGAACAAGATGATTTTATACATCAGTTTTTACAACTCCCTTTTTGCTTCTCACAAAAGGTTTTCATCTGTACTTTTTTGGTTCCTATTCATGAGAATCAGGGGATCGGGTGGGTGAGGCATCCTTACATTTTCACATTGCGAGGCAGAGATCGTTTAGAATGCCTCCCACAACTGTACTTTATATACTGAATTCACTCTTAATTTGCCTTAACATACCCAGGCTAGTGTGTGTAGGATATGCTTGTAGACAAAATAGAATTCCTGGGAAAGGTAAAGTCATCAGTAAATAATAGGCCACTAGACAGACCTGTTTGTTGATTGAATAGGCGGAAACCATGCCTTTATACTGGCAAGTTAGACTTCTGTTGATCTTTTAATGGCTCGGTTTATGCCACCTTAGTATTTCTGAAATCACTGGGCATCTTTTCTCTGGCATTAATTCCTGTTCTGAAGCACCATCTCATGGTGTACTGCACGCAGAGGCATCATGCATGAAGGACACAAATGGTCGTGCACTGCACAAATTTCTGCCGGTTTTTAATTTACTGTTAATTTATTCCAAAATAAATGTAACAGCTTAGGTTGTGATGCAGCATCTGTTCATGATGTCATTTGTTGCTGCTGACTCACTGGAATGTTCACCATTTAATTTCCCTCTCTGCCAAGCAGGAATCATCCAGTTGCTTCTGTGGTCTGCCTGATAGAGTGCTCCTTAAAAATGGGCCGGTATACAGATATAAAAAACCTTTCACAGTTTTTCAGGTCGTTATTTTTCACCCATTTTCATCACATGGGTTTGTGGGGGTAATCACTCTAGATATGTGGAGTGCATGTAAGTCTCAGTGTCAACAATTTGTGTAGCCACAAGTAGTTTATAAAATTAAAGGTTGTGTAACAAAACACAACCCAACCAGCAGTGCTAAATGTTCATGCACTCCAAGATAAAACTGAGGAATTGGTTTTAAAGATGTAGTAATTTGTAAAGATTCATAGATATTCCTAGGCCATTGAGTCTTATGACCATTCACACCTTGCCAGTACTCTCCCTTGGTGGGACATCCTTTCTCCATCCAGGAGGCTCATACCAGTGAATCCCAGAGGAAATGTGGAATTTCCCATTCAGTCATGTAAGCTTATGTTTAATGGAAGGCAGTGAGTCACTCTGCTTAAAAGGCAAGGAAAGTTTATTCCAAAGGCTTTGGAGGAACTGATTTATAAACCTGTCCCTCCACCATGTTTATTTGCTGGTAAAGATTTGGGTTCTTGGTTCTAATTGTGGAGGCACTTACTTGCGGAGATACAGAAGCTCCAAGTTGACTCTGTAATGCCACAGTAAGTGGGACAGAGCTCACCTCTCAAAAGTCTACTAGACACTGAATAAAATGGATACATTTTACAGTGTCTCTTGGTAGCTTGGTAACTGATTTTAGCCTTGTAATATTTTAATTAGGAGACTTTGATGTCTTTCTAATTGTTTGATCTATTTAGCGTGACATATTTCGAAGGAAATGATTACCTATTTAGAACTTCATATTCCTTTCGCAATTATTTGATAAATAAAATGATTTCCTGACAAACATTTTTTCATACCAAGCCAACTTTTTCTTCATTGCGACCTGTGATTTTTTGCAGTTTTATCAGTTCATCTGAATAGTTGCTTAAAGCTTCTTCCATTTTGTCCAGATTTTTGTTATTTGAGTCGATGTACTCATTCAGTGTTTTCTTTATTTTAATTGGCTGTGTTTTATGTTTTCCTGTAAATTACTGAAAGCCATCTCTTGTACCAAAGCTGGAGCTTGAAGTGTTTGTTTTTCTGAGCAGTTGCAAGATTTTTCCCAGTCAGTGTTTTCTCTCCACCTTTTCTAGTTGATTTTCTTTCAGGCTCACTTTCTTCTTTGCCGACATCCAGGCAGAGTACTTACTACCCAGTAACTGAATTTTACTAAAACTGGCAGAATTGCTAGCGCTTATTTATTAATTTGTTTGTTCACATTTGGAGAGCAGAGATAAAGCTGTTGATCAGTGTGCAGCCATCTTGGAAAAATGGGCATTAACTTTCTTAGCAAGGATATTGGTAATGTCTGTTGTGTCAGAGTAAGAAAGTACAGTTGTGTACACATACCATAAATGTAGATGTTCGATGTATTCACTGTTGCAGTCATCACATTGGGGTTAACCCTGCCAGGGTAGCTCTCGCCCGGCCCGAGTACCAGAGGCTTAGTATTTTTGCATCAGCTACTGTCGCTTTAGGACTGATGTTAGGTCGTCAGTAGTATAAAGTAAGGCAGCCAACGCCATTACATCAGTCTTTCTTGCCGTGGAGCCCAAAGCAGAAGCAGTTCATATGAGTGCCGGTCGGCCTCTACCAGAGTTTCGTCTACCAAATTGAAGTTGAAGTCTTCTAAAACTAAGTACCCCGTTGGGGATCCCTTTTTCTTGCACTAACCGATGTCAGAAAAAGTTAATAATTGTCTCACCTGTGGAAAGTAATATATATATATCTATCTATATATATATATATATCTATCTATATATATATTTTTTTTTTTTTTTTTTTTTTGCTTATCCTAAATGTAGAAAGTTAAGTATTTTTTTTTTAAATGTAAATGCAAGTGTGTGGGGCATAGATGCTCTCAGCTGTCCCTGATTTCACAGAATGAATTAAGAAGTTATGTCTTAACATTCCATCTGTATTGTTGAGCTTCACTAACCAACTCAGCCGTTTACTTCAGCGCGCACCTTCCAAAGTCTCAAGCAAGGCTCTACCCATACCGCTCCTCTCTGAATTACCTTAGATTGAGATTGCATAACATAGTGACAGACAGAAGATATATACATAAATATATATATTTTTATATTATATTTAATATAGTAGTACAGAATCCACAGGAGTCACCACACGAAAGGTCTCGTTAAATGTAAAATCTTCTTTATTGGAAACAGGAACACAAGCGCTTTCACGTAGCTACACTACGCTTCTTCAGGTGTGTTAAAACTATAAAACTAACATATTTATATACAAAATCTTTTGGCGCTTAAACCAAAAAAATTAAACAATAATTGAATAATTATTGACTCATTAGCATTCCCTCCATACTCTGTTAAAGAAACAGTATTGAAAAAGCAGTGTTAAAAAGGCGATATTAAAAACTAAAACATAGATCACCAAGACCTATCCCTATATAGCTGTATGAGCTGACAAAATTAAGAAATCCAAAGCGATTGTCACACAACACTATATAGTAGTATAAAAATTGCATACAAAACAGAACACAGCATGAACAGACCATGTTCCGGTTTAAAAATACATCTTGAGCGTAATCTCCAAATTGTCCAAAAGTCGCAACTAGTCACAGTTAACACCATAAACAGTATTACAAAAATACATAACTACTGTACATAAAACCATCCTGCGATCAACATTAGTCCAGGATATATAGGTGATCCAGTGAGACAGACAATAGTCCAAATGTTAAAGACAGCTTGCTCACCTATACTTTATACAAACATGAAAGGTTGTGAATCATGTAAATATCGGCCTATTCACAAAAACAACTCTCTACTGACACAACATCATCAACTTCCATATATCTCTAGACTTCATTATCTGCGCTGATGCTTAGTAAACCGAACAACCCAACTGCAACGTCAGGATGAACGCATTAAAAGGTAAAATAAAAACAGCATCTATTTATCAGGGAAAAGCTGTATCTCCATGGACATGCGCCCATGGAACAAACTCTGACAAGAAACCATTCAGCCCTGCTAGAGTGCAAAAATCATTTGCCTAAATTTATCACTGCCCAAGCGATGAGGACACATTACTGCTGATACACTGCATATATACTCAAACCAATGAGAGTTATATAACATGTTATAACACAAATCAAGTTAAAAACTCTGTGTGGGAGAACCCCTTCATGTAAAATTACATCAAGAGGGGAGAGCAGTGTTTCTGCTCGCAAAAGAATTAAGGAAGCTGCATCAAGTATGAAATGCAGAAGATGCAAACTAAATGCGACAAAAAAGTCAAGATTGATGTAAAAAGTAACTAAGATAAGCTGATACGCTACAGAAAAAATAATAAGATGACAATGGTCGATTAACTACCATGCATAGAACATTTCAGGGACATCATGTATTAAAACTCCCCATGTAATACATATTCGTAACTGGGTTGAATACATGCAAAACCAAAAACATTATTAATCAAGAGTGAATTACCAACCAGAGTAAAACAATTTTAACCTCTGTCAAAACTGAGTACTGAAAATGCCATACGAAGCAGTATATGACTGCTTTCGATGTCATAGTCCTATGAGAACATGGGATCTACTGTAAAAGCCTAAACAAATGTAAAAACAACAAACAAAGAACCAGGCAGGAGGCTAGATCTAACTGTGGTACTAGAATAATGAGTGGAGATTTAAGGCCAACAGCTGTATTACAATTGTGGTCAAGAAACGACCATCAGGTTCAGTAAAGTCATACAACGCATTATGTCAAAATCAAATGCAGAGAGAAAGAAAAAAACTAATATAACTTTTAAAATATAAATGAAAATAAAATATAACCAAGGTGTGTGTTCATGGAGAAACACACAAACCTTGGAAAAGACCAACACCAAATTTCTAAATTACGTACAGATGTACTGAAAAAATATATACAAAATCTAATAAAAATATGTAACAAGTACATAAAACGTATTGTTGGTAATAAAGCTTTTAAAACTGAACCATTCCTTTCTCAGCCCACATGAGAGGGAAGATGAAGAGGCTTGAGGCGTGAGGGAAACCTCAGGCCAGATGTTATGAGATGTATATCAACATTACAACTTTCTGTTATTGAGAACAGGTTTAACAGATACAAACTGATTAATACCAGGATATACATGAGCTTTTAATGTAAATATCCATTTAAGTTCCCTAACGGCCAACTGGTTCATATTATCTCCTTCCCTATTATTAATGGCCAACACCTCCAGAACCATAAAACTAAACCTGTGTGTATTGTGTTCAACTATATGTTTAGCTAAAGCGTTACTTTCATGTCCTTTCTTAATATCGTAGCAGTGATTGTAAATCCTATCACGAAGTCTCCTCTTCGTAAGACCTACATAGAAGACTTCACAAAAGTCACATGTTGCTAAATAGATTAGATGTTAAGTTGTCAATCTCGCCTTCATTCTTGCTTGATGGGTTCGGAGCCGATCCTCGGCTCCGACTCGGCACTTGCTAAGCTCGAGAGTCACTTTTACCAGCTCGAGGCAGCCCCATATCCCATGATGCAAGGCGGTAAGTACCCAGGTCTCGTTTGCCGCTTCGCTGATGAGGTCCTCCTTTTACCAGCTGCTGGTAAGTGAATTGTTACTTTACTATTTTAGCCCCTTTCTTAAAAAAAACTGAAAATTATTAGTTCT